>NC_072731.1:149777009-150054570 GCF_026930045.1 Uloborus diversus | reverse complement strand
TCGATCTACTCTTATTATTAGTCTATGTATTTAACATAATTTTCCGATAATAATTAGCGGAGATATCAATTTAGGACTATTCGCAACTCCAACGAACTATAGGGGGCACTGAAGTCACTGTCTAATGGCGGACTTAAAAACTAAAACAAATGCACATGGTAACGAAGAAAATGCTAAAAGTGTTGTGATTTTTGTTCGTACGTATGATTTTTTCGCTTTATTCTTTTTAAATTAATTTTCAAAGTCTTGTGGATATTCTGGCCCACGTAGAAAGAAATGAGAATTCAAGAAGCATTACTAAACGTCAAAGATTAATGTAAACTACGTAGTTCGTAGTTCTAAGCAGCTATTTCCACGATGTTGAATTCGATATTTATCAATTCTTGATAAAACTAAATAATAATTGTGGCCTGACAAGAATAACAATTAATGCTAGAAAGTTCAATATGACATTACAAATTGTTATCGAAAGAAGATGATACTTTTTTGCCTTGCTTGGCTAGCGCTTATTGTTTTCTATTTGTAGCTGAGTTATTTCTCTCGAATTCCCGAATCGGATAATTTAAAAATTTTCTGTTTCGATTTTTCTAATTTCTGAGTTACGATTTAATTGTGTCATGTTATGCAAATCATCAACAAAATTCTCACGGATATATGGTGGTAGTTTTCTTTTCAGTTGATTGACCATTCTTTCTTTTCACTTATCGAATTCTGTAATCTTACTACCATTTTATTCCACTCATGATAAAAATTAACTAGTATGTTGCGGCCATCACGAAACTTTCTTCTCTCCATATATATATTTTTTTTCTGATCCCTTCCCATGCTTGACAAGGAAGCAATATTCCTAACAAAAACAAAATTACACATGCAAAAACTTGACGACCATCCCAATGTCTGAATTATTGCAAAAGCAAAGCAAAGAGCGAAAATTGAAAGTTATTTTAAAAGCCTTGCTTGAATTAATTACAAATATTTTATTTGTTAACAAACATAAGATGGCAACAGTTAAAAATTTTAAATCATTGAGATAATATCATAGACTATTAATAAGAGTAGACCGAGCTTTCTCATTCTTGTTGATAAAGAAAATTGGTTCATAGATGTATCATGTGACTAGTGGAAGGGCTTGGCGAAGACTTTGGCAGCATGGTTGCTAGATGGCAGCATTATCTATAGTTTGGCACTCGACATGTATTTTAAGACAATGTGTTTTCATTAAAAAAACTTCCAGGTGCAGAGATTGAACTGTTTTTCTTTTAGTTATGCATCATTTCGACATTAGTAATAGTTTTTGATCAGTTTTCGGTAACTTTTATTTCATTTGGAGCTGTCAGCGTTGGCGTGAACGAAATGGCGTAAACGTTTTGCGTTAACGCAAAAATGTACTAATCGGTATCTTAAATTGAAACTGTAGGTAAAAATCTTACCGTTTGCTGATTCTTCTTGGTGGCTTGCATCTTTTATTGCTTAGAGAGTTATTGAAATTGACTAAAGAAAATGCACAATGCTATCTAAACGAAAAACTCACTATATTAACAAAATATTTACAACTTAGAATAACAAATTTACAAATCAGACTCCATAAAAGATCATTCTTCCGTGTTCCATCAATTATATTTATTTTATTTCGCGCTGGCGTTGATCGTCTGCTACGATTAACGCCCACTGTTGCTAAGATATCCACCAGTTACATGGTTTGGTTTATGAGCAGCAAAAGGGTTGCCATAGCTCGGTCTACTCTTATTATTAGTCTATGGATAATATTTCTGATCATTTCCATACAATTACTAGTATGTTGTGGCCATCACGAAACTTTCTTCTATATTTTTCTTTTTTTTTCTGATCCCTCCCCATGCTTGACGAGGAAGCAATATTCCCAACAAAAACAAAATTACACATGCAAAAACTTGACTACCATCCCAATGTCTGAATTATTTTAAAAGCAAAGCAAAGAGCGAAAATTGAAAGTTATTTTAAAAGCCTTGCTTGAATTAATTACAAATATTTTATTTGTTAACAAACATAAGATGGCAACAGTTAAAAATTTTAAATCATTGAGATAATATTTCCGATCATTTCCATTCAATTAAAATCACGAGAAATACGCAGACGACAATCGATTACGATTTATCTTTCTTATTGTTGCATTAATAAAGCTATTTTTATTCAAAAAAAAAAAAAAAAAAAAAATCAACACCTCTTGGAGCGATTGGCGTCAAAATTGAACCAATGCCTGTTTACGTATGGATTCACATATATTCCAAATTTCAACCAGAACGCAGCATTACTTCTTGAGATAGGGCACTCGCAATGGAAAAAAAGAACGGGCGATTGCGCTACCCCCTTTTTAGCTGTTGACACCAAAATAAAATCAGCTCTTATACCCACTAAGGACTACTTGCCGATAAATTTTTCTTTCATTCTGTTCATTATTTCTTGAGATACAGCAGTCACAAATGACGACAAAAAACGTTCTATAGCTCAACCCCCGTTTGAGTTATTGACACTAAAATTGAATCAGCACCTGTTCCTGTTAATGACAACATATGGACCAAATTTTGTCTGATTCCGCCAGTTACTTCCTGAGGAACAGCAAGCACGCGTAACTCAAAAAACGTCCCATTGCTCCACCCCCCTTAGAGGAATTCGCGCCAAAAACCAATGGGCACAAGTTCACATAGGGGCACATATGTGTACCAAATTTCGTTCGATTTCATGCGGTAGTTTTTGCTGTAGAGCGGCCACAAAAAACTGGTCACACACAGACGTGACACACACACATACACACACACATACATACACACACACATACATACACACACACATACACACACACAGACAGACAGACAGACATTTTCCAAAAATAGTCGAAATGGACTCAGCACACCTCAAAACGTTCGAATCCGTCAAAATTCGAAATTCGAAAATTTGCACGAATCCAATACTTTCTTCTATGTATTAGATATAGAAGAAAGTAAAAATCACGAGAAATACGCAGACGACAATCTATTACGATTTATCTTTCTTATTGTTGCATTAATAAAACTATTTTTATTCGCAAAAAAAAAAAAAAAAAAAAAAAAAATCAACACCTTTTGGAGCGATTGGCGTCAAAAATTGAACCAAAGCCTGTTTACATATGGATTCACATATATTCCAAATTTCAACCAGAACGTAGCATTACTTCTTGAGATAGGGCACTCGCAATGGAAAAAAAAACGGGCGATTGCGCTACCCCCTTTTTAGCTGTTGACACCAAAATAAAATCAGCTCTTATACCCACTAAGGGCTACTTGCCGATTAATTTTTCTTTCATTCCGTTCATTATTTCTTGAGATACAGCAGTCACAATTGACGATAAAAAAACGTTCTATAGCTCAACCCCCGTTTGAGTTATTGACACCAAAATTGAATCAGCACCTGTTCCTGTTAATGGCAACATATGGACCAAATTTTGTTTGATTCCGCCAGTTACTTCCTGAGGAATAGCAAGCTTGCGTAACTCAAAAAACGTCCCATTGCTCCACTCCCCTTGGAGGAATTCGCGCCAAAAACTAATGGGCACAAGTTCATATAGGGGCACATATGTGTACCAAATTTCGTTCGATTTCATGCTGTAGTTTTTGCTGTAGAGCGGCTACAAAAAACTGGTCACACACAGACGTGACACACATACACACTTACACACACACACACACACACACAGACAGACAGACATTTTCCAAAAATAGTCGAAATGGACTCAGCACACCTCAAAACGTTCGAATCCGTCAAAATTCGAAATTCGAAAATTTGCACGAATCCAATACTTTCTTCTATATATTAGACTAGCAAAAATACCCGGCGTTGCCTGGGTCAGTAATAATTATGAGAAAAAATCGTTACTTGCTTATGTTTTCTTTTTTAAGTGAAAGAATTTAAAACACATCTTTTAGACGTGATTAAAAATAGAGTTTCTTCCTTACCCATGAAACTAAAATAGCAATAAGTATAAAGAATGAAATAAGTATTGAGTTAGAAACGAAAGCACGATATTTAAGCGTATACAAATTTCCACAGTATGAACATGGAGTCTAAAACCTTCTCTGTATGGTTATTGCAGTACGAAGTGTTTAAAAAAATGTAGCCGTGCTCGCAATCCCCTCTTATACTTGCTTTAGTTATTTTGGGAAATTTCAATCATTGTGGGCTCTTGGTGCGATTTTACCGAATTTGCGGGAATCGTTTTGGGATACCTTCGATGATGCTCCCCCTCCTTTCCTTACTTTGTAAAACGATATGATATTAATTTTCCTTACAGAGATATTGTCGCCAGATGCTGAGATACTTTTGGTCACCATAAAATGGCGCTAAAGAGTTTCATCCGAAATGCTCCCAAAATAGGTAGTAAAATTTGGCGATTGTTTGAAAATGTGCAAAAAGGAAAATGAATGGAAGTTTTTGTGCTGTTTATGGATTTGCCTAATTTAGTTGCTGGATTATTTAACACAGTAAAAAAAGTTTTTTAAAGATTCTTTGATTGGCGATATTTTGTTTACATGGTGAAAGCTGAGAAACATTATGACGCAATCTTCGGCTTCAAAAACAGCGACGTTGAAAAAACTGCCAAATACATGAGCTACGGAAAACTTTCTGCAAAAATTTTGGCGATATTTCTGCTGATTGATTGGACAATGAGTATGTGATCAATCAGCATAAATAATAATAAAAACTATTAATTACATTAAAGTTAAGTTTAAATGGAAAATGATCGGCCAAATCCATTTATTATTAGCCAATCTTGTGTAAAAACGTTACTTTAAGATTTAACTTGAGAAAAGCCTTGAACAGTCAGACGAAACGCAAAACTATTCAACAATACAACAATTCCAGCTATCAACTGGGAGTTGAGATGACACACTAAATAATGACTTGGGTTGATGAAAGCCTTCGAACAGGGAACAAAAAAGCTCATAACTCGTTTTTTACACAACTTAGAAACTTCGAACAGATGCTATCGTCAGCAGAAAAATTGGCGCTTTGGATGGACATATAATGTTAATATGTGCACGTTTTTTTCCACCGCCATATTGGAGCATTTATGCGAGAATTGGGACAAAAATTGGAATAAAAAGGGAACTATCAATCGGATTTTTTTCGAACTGATCTATAAACCTTCCCAGTACCAAACTGAACAAACGGTGAAAATTTCAGCCAAATCTGCCGGGTAGTTTCTGAGATCTTAGGGAACAAATTTACCAAACTCCATTTTTATATATTAAGACTAGCAAAAATACCCGGCGTTGCCCGGGTCAGTAATAGTTATGAGAAACAATCGTTACTTGCCCTTGTTTTCTGTCCTAAGGGAAAGAATTCAAAACAAACCTTTTTAACGTGATTAAAAATCGAGCTTCTTCCTTACTCATAAAACTAAAATAGCAATAAGTATAAAGAACAAAATAGTATTCATTTAGAAACGAAAGCACGACATTTAAGCGTATACAAATTTGAAGAATTTCCGAAATATGAAATTAAACTTTACATGTTTAAAAAAATTTATCCGCTTGTACTTTTTTTTTACATCTAAAACCTTCTCTGTATGGCTATTGATGTACGAACTGTTTTAAAAAATGTAGCCGCTCGTGTTCCCCTTACACTTGTTTCAGTTTTTTTAGGAAATTTCAATTATTGTGGGCACTTAGTGCGGTTTAAAATGTTACCAAATTTGCGAGAATCATTTTGGGACACCTTCGATAATACTCCCCGCTCTTACTAATTTTTATTATAGAAATATTGTCACCAGATGCTGAGATACTTTTGGTCAAAATAAAATGGCGCTAAATGATTTCATCCGAAATGTTTCCAAAATAATTAGTAAAATTTAGCGATTGTTTGAAATTGCGCAAAAATAAAAATTTATCTAAGTTTTTTGCTCTTTATGGATTTGCCTTATTTAATTGCTGGATTATTTTACACAGTAAAAAAAGTTTTTTTTAAAGATTCTTTGATTGGCGATATTTTGTTTACATGGTGTAAGCTGAGAAACATTATTACATAGCCTTTGGCTTCAAAAACAGCGACAGTTGAAAAAACTACCAAATGCATCAGCTACTGAATCTTTATGCAAAAAAACCCGTTAATTACATTTAAGTTCCGTTTAAATGGAAAATGATCAGCCAAATCCATTTATTTTTAGCCAATCTTGTGGAAAACCGTTACTTTAAGATTTGACTTGAGAAAAGCCTCAAAAATTCAGACGAAACACAAAAATATTCAACAATACAACAATTCTAGCTATCGACTGGGAGTTGAGATGATACACTAAATAATGTATTGGATTGATGAAAGCCTTCGAATAGGGAACATAAAAGCTCATAACTCGTTTTTTATACTGCTTAAAAACTTTGAACAGATGCTATCTTCGGCAGAAAAATTAGCGCTTTCGAGAGACACATAATGTTAATATGTGCACGGTTTTTTCTACCCCCATATTAGGGCATTTGTACGAAAATTGGGACTAAAATTGTAATAAAAAAGGAACTATCAATCGGATTTTTTTCGAACTGGTCTATAAACCTTCCCAGCACCAAAATGAACAAACGGTGAAAGTTTCAGCCAAATCTGCCGGGTAGTTTCTGGGATCTTAGGAAACAAATTTACCAAAATCCATTTATATATATATAGACTAAGCTACTATACTTGAAATACACCGCCAGCTCAGTCATTTCCTCGGCTGGAAATGACTGAGCTGGCGGTGTATTTCACATATTACTGCTTTTGCCCTGGTTAATGGGCGATAATTTACTGAATAAGCTACTATACTTTTTAAACACATAAAACGTTCAAAACTTGGATACTTATGAAGTGGAAAAAACGTTCAGATTTCAGTTAGAATGAGGGTTTTAGTTTTAAAATATCGTCAACAGTCCCTCTAAAAATATCTATCTGAATAAGGAAAGTAGTCATCCCCCCCTCCTCCCTTCGGAATAAGAAATATTTTCAAAATAACATCAACATTCTGTTTTTGGTTTTGGTTTATTCCCAGTTTTGCCGACACTTCAAACTTCCTCCCGACTTTAATATTTTAATATATCAAAAGGTATGATTAAATCAGAAAACGGGGGGAGGGGGACGAAATGTCGCTAAACTGGGAAGACACCCTTTTTTAACCCCAACAGAATTGGCACAATAGTTTCAAAAAGTTCCCTTTTTAATGAATTCTCGAAACGTCATCTTAGAATATCGACATCAGTCCCTTAAAATCAACATCAGCATCAACCATTCTGAAATAACGATAACGGCTCATCTAAAAATCTCCATTACATTAAAATTAATAGTAAAAATCTTCATTAATACAGCTAAAATCCATGTTTTCGGCCGGCTAACAAAAATTGTAAAACGGTCTGTTACTAATTTTCGTCAAAAAGATATTGTCGCCAAATCCTGAGATACGTCTAGTCACCATAACATGGAGCTAAACATTTTCATCCAAAATGTTTCCAAATTGAGTAGTAAAATTTGGCGATTGTTTGAAAATGTGCAAAAAGAAAAATTTCTGTAAGGTTTTGTGCTTTTTAATGGATTTGCCTAATTAAGTTTATCGTGGATTGTTTTACATCTTGAAAAAAGTTTTAAAGATTCTTTTAATGGCGATATTTTGTTTACATGGTGAGAGTTAAAAAACATTGGCTTCAAAAACAGCGACAATTGAAAAAATTGCACAAATGTATTTGCATAAGCTACTGAAATCTTTGCAAAGAGTTTGGCGAGATTACTACTGGTAGATTGTATCATGAGTCTGATCGCACAAATAATAAAAATATAACAATAATTTCATTAAAGTTCCATTTAAATGGAAAATAATCAGCCAAATTCATTTATTATCAGCCAATCTTGTGAAAAAACGTTACTTTAAGACTTGACTTGAGAAAAGCCTCGAACAGTCACATGAAACGCAAAAATATTGAAGAGTACACCAATTCTAGCTATCAACTCAAAGTTGAGATGATACACTAAATAATGAATTGGATTGAGGAGAGCCTTCGAACATGAAACAAAAAAAGCTCATATCTCGTTTTTCATACAACTTAAAACCTTCTAACAGATGCCATCTTCAGCAGAAAAATAAGCGCTTTCGAGGGACACATAATTTTAATATGTGCACGTATTTTTTCACCGTCATATTGGGGCATTTATGAGAAAATTTGGACATATTAGAATAAAAAAGGAACTAACAATCGGATTTTTTTCGAACTGATCTACAAACCTCCCCAGTACCAAAAAGAACAAACGGTGAAAGTTTCAGCCAAATCTGCCGGGTAGTTTCTAAGATCTTAGGGAACAAATTTACCAAAGTCCATTTTTATATATATAGAAGATATAGAAGAAAGTAAAAATGGTTTAACTAAAAACGCGAAATCTCGCCAAGGCTATTTTGCTCGCACTATACTAAAACTATAACTCTAAACAAATTTGGCGAAATCTTTCAGCTGAGAATAAAAGGAATAAAGTCAATTCTTTCTCGGTTATTCATTTTGTTCTACGATAATATATTCAAGAAAATATTTTGCATACTGTCCATTCCAACTAAATGCTGCTGTAAAATATGGTAAGTTTAACTAATTTAAGATAAAAAAAAGCCCCATATTCTTACAAATTCATACAAAACAATAAAATTTTTTACCTTGTATAACGTTATCCAAAATTGTTAATCCAGAATTTTCGCTTTCACCAATTATTAAGGAAATAATGAAAACTAACATTATTTTGAGAAGCTCGAGAATACTACTAAGGGACGAATTAATTTCTGTAACTGAAAGCAAACTAAGACACATCGATTGCGTTAATTAATACTCAGAACAAACTGCCTGTGTTTACGTCAACAGACACACGTGGAACGCAACGTGGCAATGTTTTAGTTTCATTTGCAGTTTTGTAAATCACCGCAAGGTAGCGTGTTCGAGCGCTGGAGTTCTGAATTAATTTTGACACTTAGATTTCGACATAAAATCTTTATTTTTCGTATATATATTATATTTCCTCCATTCAAATTATTATTCAGTGCTTAATCTCAAAGCAATGCTTTTATTAAAATTTATAGCGTGAAGAAAATCATTGAGAAGAAAGATCTGTTGCCATTTTTTGTCTCAAATATGAGCAAATAAAATTCTGGCTTTTGTTTTAAAGGCTTCTCCTGTAATCGAGGGATTTAAAATGTTTACTTTTTGGTTATTTTTCCGAAATCTGCCGCAAAATTTTACTGATTTTTTTTTTTTTGTTCAAGCCTGATTGTTGAACACGCGTCACTTGACATAACTTGCATTTTCGAGGTGGACCGTTCAAAGCCGGGCGACGCGACGTAACTAGTTCATAATTTAAACTTTGAGTGGCCAAAAATCAAATGCTATCAATTAAAAGTCAAATATGTGTGTCCAAATGTGTCATGATACTGATAAGAAAACTGACATTAGAAAAATGAAAAATTCATTCAATCTGATATACAATGAGTAAATTACATAAAACAATTATACTAGTTATCTATCGAGTCAAACTTGACTTAACAGTTATGTACTTCTTGACAATGATTTGCTAGGTTTCTGTAATTTTGTATCTCCTTCCAGTTTCTGTACTTGAGTAAAAACTGATTTCAAACCTTAACGCACACAATGTTTTGGCAGATGAAAAGGATTACGACCAGGGGCGGTCACGGGAGTTCACTGTCAACTTCCAAAAATGTTATCAACTTCAACAAATTTTGTCTGACGATTCAGAAAAATTATCCTCATTCGGCGAAATATGGAGCTCGTTTTGGCAAAATTATCATCAATTAGCAAAGGAGTTCCATTCGTCAAAATTATCAACATTCTGCGAAATTTAAAAATCCATCCAGCAAATTGAGAATTTCCGCCCTCCTAAAAATTTAACTTTGGGGTCCTCCTGATTACAACAGACTAAAACTGCAATGCAATCACATATTTAGGTAAAGAAAAATTTCAAAAGCACTTGATTAGCCCGACGACGCTGTTAAAACTGAACCGAGTTGACTCGACAATCTTACTCGTGCGTTGAGCGAATGCTTGGCACTGTTCCGATGATTTGAACCAACTAAAAAATTGATTCATCATCGGAATGAGAATGGCAGCAGCATATGTGATCGGCATGCATGACGAGTTTACTGTCAAGTGAAAGATGTCAGGTGGTTCCTCCACTTTTCTGCCTGTTACATTTCCTAATAACTTAAAGTTGATTCAACTTAGTTACCTTACGTGAAGAAGGCCTTATACGTGTGAGGGAAGTCAATCTGCTGACGATATTTAAAAAAAGAGCTAGTATAATTTTACAATTTTTGAGCATTTCTAATTATCGTCTGCCAAACTTTGCTTAAGTTATTATTTTTCAACTTATCGTCAAACCTCCATTGCATGTAACATTTACTTATAGCTGATCCCCTAGTTGCCCCAACAGGAAAGTTGGCACAAATGAGGAACATAGCAGTATGTACTATATGTATATTTTTTGGATTTTTAAAATAATAGCGTTCGAAAATATTCAAGGTCAAAGTCATTTTGAATAACCTTCAAAACTTAAGAATGCACTTTTGTATCATGTAATATATGATCTTAAAGCATGTTTCAAGATCTTTAAAATGGTATCCAGTTTTTACATTTAGTGCAATTACAAAAGGAGTTACATACGCTCGAAAGCTACTCCGCCTACCAAAAATCGATTTTTTGTAATGATCCCGAATCAAAGAATATTTGTATTAAAATTTTAAAAACTTGGGTTTTTACTTTTATTACCAAATACTATCTATGCATAAAATTTTAGAAAAATGAAGGGGTCAGTTTCAAAGTCTCAATTTTATTATCTATTTGATATGGAACGACCCAAAAGCCAAACCCCTTACTGCTTAAAAGCTCTCCTTTTTCATTTCACAGCGCCAAAAAATATAAAGTGGTGCCAATTTAACGCACATGGTGAAGTTACAAATAAGTGGCTGCATAATTAATTCAATAAAAAATTTATTCAACATATTCCTGATAAACTTGAATGAAGGTTCTAGAATAAAAGGTTTCATTATATTTTTCATGCACTCCTAATATTGTTAGAGCCTGCCCGCTATCAGCTATCTCTGTGCTACTACCTCATCCCGTTCAAGGATCCTTCGCGCAGTTAGACCATGGATTATGTGGAATTCATGAAATACACCGCCAGCTCAGTCAATTCTAGCCGAGGACTGCAGTTTAGTGCTTTTTAGCACTCATCAGCCCGGCATGCGAAAGTGACTGGCTGGAGGTGGAAAACCTCTTAAGGAAGCCAAGAGTGCCGAACAAACTGGTAGCTGATACAGAATTAGCACTGACCAGACGAATGACCGAATCAATGGTTCGGATCAACTCGAAGATCGAAGGCAAGTATATTCAGCAAGTTACCGCCCTATAGCCAGGGCTAAGGCAGAAATGCATCGCCAGTTCAGATCAATTCCAGCCAAGGACTGCGGTTTAGTGCTTATTAGCACTCATCAGTCCAGCATAGGAAAGTGACTGAGCTGAAGGTGGAAAATCTCTTAAGCCAAGAGTGCCAAACAAACTGGTAGCTAATACAGAATTAGCTCTGACCAGAAGAGTGACCGAATCAGTGGTTCGGTTCAATTCGAAGATTGAAGGCAAGGCAGGTATATTCACGGCAGGCAAGGCAGGTTGTATTTCTGCCTTAGCCATTGATTCGGTCACTCGTCTGGTCAGTGCTAATTATGTATTAGATAACAGTTTGTTCGGCACTCTTGGCTTCCTTAAGAGGCTTTCCACCTCCAGGTCAGTAACTTTCCTATGCCGGGCTGATGAGTTTTAATAAGCACGAAACTGCAGTCCTCGGCTGGAATTGCCTGAGCTGGCGGTGTATTTCTGCCTTAGCCCTGGCTATAGGGCGGTAACTTACTGAATATATGGAATTGGCAAACATCCAGAAGACGAGTCTATCTGAATATGGGGGAAATGTAAAAAAATGATGCTTGTGTTCCGCTTATTTGAATGTGACTCTGCTAAATTTAGAGGCTAACATACAACTGCAAAAGCTGACATCCCTGAAAACTAATAGATGCGACCATTTCCGCCTCTAAACCGGAAGTTTGTCTTTCTATCTAATCGGTGGTCAAACAGTACCTACTATGATTTAACCGGTCGGATGGGGCCGAGCAAACTCTGATCCAGCAGCCCCCAGCGGTATTGATTTGCAATTAAACTTTAAGGATTTTAACCACTACAGGCTTAACATGCGCTTGTCACCATCAACAAACACAAAGGCTGGCATCGAGCCCACCACCCTCCAATTACGAGAATAGTAACCTTTCTGGTAAGGCCACTACGGCCCATCTTGGAAGACAGGCACCTAAGATTTCTCGGTAATAACGAGAATGGTGACCATAGATATGCACGAAGCGATGTGGGTTGCTTGCAAAAGGAATCAACACAGCGGCCTATTTTCCTTACTTCATGATGTGCTGCAGGTTTGTTGTGTATATGTATATATACATATATATACATACACACTCATATAACTGTTCGCTGGAGAGCAAAATTATGAATACTCACTTTCCTGGATATGCGGCGTAATGTATTCAGTGCACTTCGGAAATCCTGTTTAAGTGATTTACTTGTTAAAGGATCTACGCCATAAGGACCATCTTGATACGTATTACACTCTATTTTCTGAAAGAAATGCAACTCATAAGAAAGCTAAAAATGTATTATAAATCGTTAAATGAATTCAGTGGTGACGGGAATCTAAAATGCGCATGTTTTGGTGAAAATATTTAACGAAATTATTGTAGAAGGTACATTAGTTTTTCCATTGTTTTCAAAATGCATTTACTGTTTTATCTTATAAATTCAAATTAGGGTTAGCTGGGGTGTAAGGAAACATGTGGTAGAAGGAAACAAAATTACCACACTTGTGGAGATTTTTGAAACTAAACATTTGGTCAGTGAAGATAAGTCAACATTAAGAAGACAATCTGAGAGTTACGCGTGTTTTCAAGCGATTGTGTAGGCCATATTCTTTGAAGATGATACTAAAAAAAATTGTTTTTTGTAGAGTACTGATCTTATATTTTTCAATGATCTTATATTATAAATCCAAAGTTTGAAAGTTCTTAATAATTTAGAAAATGGTTATGCCACAAAAAGCAGCAAAATTTTTTGCCGTGAAAGACATGTTTTACTCTTAGCTATTATGTTTTTTTTTTTCCCCAGCAATCACTAATTTTTACTCGCCGTAGGTGGCAAACGGGAGTTGGTGAGTGAAGCAAGCAGGTGGTGAAGCCCCTTAGTTACACTTTATATTAACAAAATATTACGCATCAGAGTAGAAATAATTTTATAGTGTAATCCAAAAGTCACATAATACTAAAAATATTTGTTATCTCTCCCGTCAATGGTGGCAATTTTCAATTTTTAAGTATTTTAGAGATAATCTTAGTTTTGTGTAGTATTATTGGTAACATACTTTTATTTTAAACTTTGAAAAATATTCGAAATTTAAATCTAAGATGCACTAGATTACGCAGAATATTCTTCCACTGAAAACTGAATTTTAGGAAAAATAAGATAATACTTGTAATCACATCTGCAGTGTGAACTGGTGCTGTAATTTCCCTAGTGCTAGTGGAACCAAATAGAATAAAAGATATCAGTACTTTGGCAAGTTATTAAAGATTTGTTGTTGTATTTAATACATTATGTATGATTGTAAAATCCTCACACAAATGCACATAAACATCTAAGAACAAATATATTTAATTACTCATTTCATTATCCTTCTCTGAAAAATAGTATCAAGGAACCAATAGGGTAACCAATTACCGTTTTTCTTATGGGGGAATTTTGAATGAAAGAGAGAAGAATATTTTAATGTCGAAGAAACATGAGTTTTTACTACGAATAAAAAAGTTAAACTTCGTAAAACTAACCTGCTTGACTTGTTTTAGGGTGAACAATCCAATGAGAACTGCAACTAAACAAAAAATTGTTAATATTGTTTTCCTTGGCTAATACATTTCAGATTGTAAGCACACTTGTTAAAAATAAATGAATACAAAATAAATAAATAAAGCATTGAATCTATTTGTGGATGATTAAACATTTCACAGTTTAAAATTACTTGCTAGAAAGAATCATCAGATTTGTGCGCCACATAACTTTTTAAAAACCTATTAAATATACACGTCTTTTGCAGGGCTGTGGAGTCGGAGTCGGGCTGATTTTGAGGTAAAGGAGTCGGAGTCGTTAGAAAACATGCCGACTCCGACTTCTTTGTTCTTTCATTTTCACTGACTGTCCTTGCCTTTTTTTAAAACTGTTGTTTTGATTACATGTATAAAAAGCTATTAATGAGAAAATAACTACTTTTATAGTCCAGTCAATGAGTACTTAAAACAGGGGTGTAGCGTGCATGGAATATGCAATAATTTTTGACTTCAGAATATTGTTAGGGGTAGTTAGTAAGTAAACATACTAAAAGTCCCCGACCCTGGGGGGTGAGCTAAATGTGGGAGGGTGGGAAAAGAAAATTTTGGGTTTTTCGAGAAAATGTCGCAAACAGGAGAAAAAAATGCGTTTAAAATAAAAGTTCAAGCTAAATAAAGTTACTATGAAACTGTTTCTACACATATTTGTCAAATTTCCAATAATAGTCTGGGTATATGTTATGAAAAATCGATAATTTTCGGAAAAATTCTCTCTTTTTGTCGAACAGTTGCTTTTAGTGCCTCCCAGGTTCAGTACTCATGAAACTTGTCACTGACAAAGTTGTAGAGCTTTGAATTTCCTTCAGTTTGATATGCTACTTTGCTATATTTTATTCAATCAATGAAAAGTTACAGAATTTCATACACGCACTTTCATGACAAAAAATGGAACACTTGCCAGTCACAAATTTTAAACTGACTGGAAAGGATCGCGCACTTCCTCTTTCTTCAATGAATTCGACAATCCTGATGGACAATAAAGAGGTGTTTGTGGATTACTACAATTCAAATGATGTTTAAGGGTTGGGGGGGAGGGGGTCGTAAAATTGTGACTTTGTGACAAGGGGGAGGGAAAGAGTAAGAAGTGTGACATCAAGCATTTTTTAATACGAATATGTTTATAAAAATTAGTTTATGAAAAGTACTTTGTGACAAATGGAGAGGGGGTCAAAACTTTGAGAAAAAGTGTAGCATCATTTATGAACAATCCCTGACCAAAAAATCGGACGAAGATTTGCAGAACTACGTTTATGCAGTATGAATTAGCTCCATACCCATTGCATTATTTAACGGAAGTGAACTGAGGAAGTGCAGAAAGCCAGCATTTCCTCAGTAAGAAATTTCTTAGAAGTAATTAATAAGTAAATATACTGAAAGTCCCCGACGTTGGGGGGGGGGGGGGGAGGGGAGGGAAGTTAAAGATGAGAAGGGGGAGCGAAATTTTGTGGTTTTCGATTATATCTCGGAAACGGCAACAAAAATGTGTTCCGGATAAAAGTAAAAGTTAACTAAATTTGTTGTGAAATTGTTTTCATACATATATGTCACATTTTCAGTGTTATTGTAGGTACGCGTTCTTGAAAACCAATACCTTTCAAAAACAAATTATCTCGTTCTTTTTGTCTCAGAGTGTCTGCGCCAAGCAGGCGCTCAAGGGATCTTTTGCAGCAATCATGTGTCGAGGACCCTGACGGTTTTCTGTGTGTTGAAAATCCACCGGCTGAACACTTGAACGGCAGATTCAAACCTGATACCAAAGAAATACGAAGCCTATGCCCAATCACAACGACACCCAGCTGACAAGCAATCAAAAACTATGAAGTTCTAGCATGTAGTCAAATTCGTTACTCTTATTCAAATGAATATGTGACGCTATAGCAGGATAATGAAAATTTTAACAATAGAAATAAGGTAAATGCAGCTGACCGGCAGCACCTTTTTGTAATTATAGTTTTTATTTCATTATTATTAATCATATTTTGAAAGTGTTTGCATGGAATATGGACTGACAGTAATTAGAAAATGAAAATATCAACGTAAGGGGCCATCTTGGTTCTGAGACAGTAGGGTCATGTCAACAGCAGTGGAAAAGTTGTTCTTAGAAATTGGTAATGTATTGATGTCATCGTCGTCCCCTTCGTCCTGGATAAATATTTTGATTCCGTTGTTGCAACTGCCCTTGCAATACAAGCTTGCGACAGAGTAGTCTAACGATGATTTTCTACAAGTGACCTCCTGGTCACTTGTAGAAAAGCAATCTGTCAAAATCATCTTCACGATTCGTCAGGAGCAACATCCGATTCCGAGAGTTTCAGCACGAGTTAGTCATTCCTCCTTTCCCAAACCCCCACCGGTACTTCACCATTAGGTTCCCAGCTACAGGTTAACTTGGTGGTACGGCAGAGTTAGAGATCAGTCTTGATGTTTGCAGCTACTTTGATAAATGATCTGTAACGGAACTCATTGAGGGACTTTTCTGTGGCTAGAGCACCATATCATGAGAGATAGATATGACCCCATCAGCGTCAATGGATTCAGGGGAAGAAGAACTGTTGGTATATACCTTAGATACATGTTGTATGATTTTAGATTTCTGGCAGAATATTGTGATCAGTTGAGGATTTGGCTATCAAGGGCACAACTAGGAGGACTTCCTCTCAAATGATAGCTACCGAAGAATTTTGCCATCTGATGATAGCCGTCTTCGCAATATCAACGTCAACATCACCTAAAGCTCGGAGCTTATTTGTCTCGTTTTTCAGCAGCTTCATCATTAGCGGATTTGTCAGCTGACTGTTATTATGAAAGTTGGACAGAAACCTTCTTGTTTGCCCCTTCATTTCAATTTTCTAACTGACGTTGATGTCCATATGGTTTACACAGTCATCTCTTTTTGCCTAAAAGTTTTGTAGATTAGGTACCCTCAATAACAACAAATTCAAATTTATTTAAATCAATGTCGTTATCAATTTCCTTAAACAGTATGTATAGTGCTGACTTTCTGCACGTCCTCAGTCCACCAATTCATACTGCATGTACGTAATTTTGCAAATTTTCGTCCGATTCCTTGGTAAAGGGCTGTCCATATAAATAATGTCACACTTTGTTTCAACATTTTTAAACCTCTATCCCCCTCCCCCTCCCCATTTGTCACAAAGTACTTTTCATAAACTAATTTTTATAAACATATTCGTATTAAAAAAATGCTCTTTTCCTCCCCCTGGTCACAAAGTCACAATTTTACGACCCCACCCCTCTTAAACATCATTTGAGTTGTAGTAATCCACAAATATTTCTTTATTGTCATTTAGGATTGTCGAATTCATTGAAGAAAGAGGAAGTGCGCGATCCTTTCGAGTCAGTTTGATATTTGTGAATGGCAAGTGTTCCATTTTTTGCCATGAAAGTGCGTGTTTGAAATTCTGAAACTTTTCATTGGTTGAATAAAATATAACAAAGTAGCATATCAAATTGAAGGAAATTCAAAGCTCTACAACTTTGTCAGTGACAAGTTTCATTAGTACTGAACTTGGGAGGCACTAAGAGCAAATGTTCGACAAAAAGAGAGAATTTTGCCGAAAATCATCGATTTTTCATAACATGTACCCAGAATATTATTGGAAATTTGACAAATATGTGTAGAAACAGTTTCATAGCAACTTTATTTAGCTTGAATTTTTATTTTAAACGCATTTTTTTTCTTCTGTTTCCGACATTTTCTCGAAAAACCCAAAATTTTCTTTTTCCCTCCCTCCCACCTTTAGCTCACCCCTCAGGGTCGGGGACTTTTAGTATGTTTACTTACTAACTACCCCTAACAATATTCTGAAGTCAAAAATTATCCCATATGCCATGCACGCAACAATGTGTTCATTGACTGGACTTTTATGGCAATCAGCTGGCTTGAGTGTTTATCGAACTTTCTGTAACCGTCCCCTAGTTTGCTAGCTTTTTAACTTAACTAATAGCAACTATCAGAAAACGATTTTGTTGCCTAACATTTTCAAGTAATCACTTTTAAATAAAAATAGAAATATAGTATTTTGTTCGATCTCAGTTATAAAATAGTAAAAGGAATATAACAATTTAGTAAGTCGATGCCCGTAGCTCGGGAGAAAACTTCTGAGGGTGTTCGACAAATTCAAATAAGTTCTGTCGGGGGTTAAGTTCTGTCGCGAAAGTACGAATCCAAAAGATCCGATGAAATACTATATCAAATGTTTTTTCTTAAATTAAGACTATTTCTATAAGCTTGGTTCCCACTAAAAAGTATGGAACAAAATAAGTGTAAATGATTTCTCAGTTACAACACCCAATAACTGCAGTTAGTCTTAAAATCTTCATATTAAGGTTAATTCTAAAGCAGCCAATAAAATTTAAATTAAAAAATTTAGCAAAGAAGAAATGTAGTAAAAGTTATTTGTACAAAGCTGTATACCGCCGCATTTTGTATAAAATTTGCTCTTGACGTATATGTACCCGATCTCTCCCCGCTATGTAGTGCCCTATACTTTTGTTGAAATTTTATTGATGAAATATAATTTAAAATATATTCGGGAAAATTTTCAGAATTAAAGTATTAAATTTTTTCTTAAACTTTGAAATTAACTTGGGGTGCCACCTACCAGATGGGTGTCACCAGGGGCAAACCACCCCCTCTCAAGAACTTAGACTTAGAAACAAAGGTTTTTTTTTCCTTTCAAGTTGCAGCTTTCAAAAATTGAAAGCACATGATTTTATCAATATGTATTTGTTAAACATTAAAAGAAGCTAATTACAAGTAATCCTTTTAAATTTTTGAAAAAAAGGCATTTTTAAGTCATCTCACTTTTAAACTCGTATAACTAATGGGAAATTTGATTTTTAGAATGAATTTCCAACGTTGTTATGCATTTTAGGTTTACAATAAAATACAAAATGCGAAATTTTCATAAAAAGGAATGAATATTTCAATCTCTGTTTAGAGATTTTTCCCCCTTCCCCAGAAAGGGGGCGGGAGATTGAAAAAATACAATAAAAAAAATTCTGGAGTTCGAGTCGGGCGTTTCAAAATCCAGGAACGGAGTCGACCATTTTCCTTCCGACTCCGCAGCCCTGCTTTTATAACTCAAAAGGGCCATCGCAGCAGAAATTGCGCTAATGCGCCAATAAAGAGCAATCATTTGGCGGATTTGTTTCCGCACGCGCGAAATATTATTAATACCGCCAAATCTATAGCTGAGGTGGCATTAATGCATAAGTACCATTTATATAACCATTTATATAACCACCCCTCTCAAGAACTTAGACTTAGAAATAAAGGTTTTTTTTTCCTTTCAAGATGCAGCTTTCAAAAATTCAAAGCACATGATTTGATCAATATGTATTTGTTAAACATTAAAAGAAGAAAATTTCAAGTAATCCTTCTAAATTTTTTAAGTCATCTCACTTTTAAACTCGTATAACTATTGGAAAATTTGATTTTTAGAATGAACTAGAGGACCCGACAGACGTTGTTCTGTTCAAACTTTGTAAATTGAAAAGTTAAAAAAAATTCAATAAACTATCAAGACCAGTAAGTTACCGTCCAATAGCCAGGGCTAAGGCAGAAATACATGAAATACACCACCAACTCAGTCAATTCCAGCCGAGGACTGCAGTTTCGTGCTTATTAGCACTCATCAGCCCGGCATAGGAGTGACTGAGCTGGAGGTGGAAAACCTCTCAAGGAAGCCTAGAAACTTACGGTAATTTACTTAGGCGGTAATTTACTGAACATACCTGCCTTGCCTTCAAAATTCGAGCTGAACCGAACCATTGTTTCGGTCACTCGTCTGGTCAGTGCTAATTCTGTATTAGCTACCAGTTTGTTTGGCACTCTAGGCTTCCTTAAGAGGTTTTCCACCTCCAGCTCAGTCACTCCTATGCCGGGCTGATGAGTGCTAATAAGCACGAAACTGCAGTACTCGGCTGGAATTGACTGAGTTGACGGTGTATTTCATGTAAACTATCAAGTGTTTGAACCGTTTTGTTGAAAAGAATAAGTAAAAAGAAAATGTTTTAAACTGCTTGGTGTCAGAATGCGTATATTTATTACAACTTGATTTATCTTATGCCCACTGAGCAGTTGTTTTAGTAACTATTCTTTTCCCGTACTTGATGGTTTGTTCCTTCAGCCCTATTCGAAGGATAAAAGGCGTCCTCAGGAATTAAGTGTAAAAATCTAACTACCCATCTAGAACAAACGGGAAATCCCGCTGCAACATCCCCCATATGAAAAAGAATAAAACAATCGAAATGATATCGTTTAGAAAAATTATAAAGGTAAAAACAGTTGTTTGAATAAGCGAAAATCATTCATCCTCCCCCCTCCCGATGTACAATAAACACATTCTTCAACTAAAATGACTAAAATCTCTTTAAACACGAAAAACAGTTCTTTGCAATTTGAAATATTTCGCCAAATAAACAAAAAATACAATAAATTACATTAACAGTAGCTTTAAAATGTAAACAAATTATCACGCAACTCTATTGTTTATAGCCATAAGCGCCAAGCCACCACGTTACTGTAATCCAGCCGATCAGTGAGCGAAGTGATCTCCGACCGATCATCGGTTCGATCTTTTGAACGAAAACTTTTAAAACTTCATATATTGCCTAATTTGTTCTTTCCACCAAAGATAAAGATCTTCCACTGCACAGATCTTTTGTGTACAGAACTACCCTGTTGTAATTTATCTGGACGAAAATAAAATTTGTTTCGTCTTTAACTTCCATCACCTTTTCCTTTAATAATGTACTGATTAGTTAGATAATCCTTAAAGTATTCTTGACATTGGTGCCAAAACTCAGATGGATTTTATCTGAGAAACAAATGCTACTAGGTACGGTACTTTCTGATCATTTGGGTAGGAAAACCTAAAGCACCGATCCGGTCACATGGTCCAACTACGACGACAGAACACACGTTTTGAGTGAACCTTCCAGTACTTGACTTTAAAATGTATCACGGGATCAAGAATCGTTGCTTTCAAGAGAGAGAATGAGAGAAATGAAGGCTTCACCCTCTCTATCTCTACGTTTTATCTATTCTCAATTGTCGTATCACAGCAGGAAATTTCACTACAAAAAGCATAGCTGGCTTTCTTATTGTCCTTTGGCAACGTGTTAAGTATTTATTTCAGTTCTCGCTCAACAATAGGTTAAAATAAATATTAATCATTCGGGAGATATAACCGTTTAAAAGCCTTATTGTGACAAACGTCCGCACAGAAGATTTTTATATATTAAGATATATATATGTTATCTCAGGACATTGATTTTTATATATTAAGATTTAATATTCCTCTTATTATTGTAATAGTTCAAACTATTTCTTCCATGTAAATGTAAACAATATTGTGTATGATTATTATTGTACGAGTGATATGAAGTTGAAAATATTTTCGCCAAATGTCGTTTTCTGCATAAATACGTCACTTGACTTCGTGACTTTATTTTTTATTTTGGTCAAAATGGAAAAATTGCGCTTAAAACATTGGTATGTTTTTGCTATTATTTTTTCTAGTTATATACTTTCATCGTTTGTTTACGGTTCAATACGTTTATTTAACTGACTGCATTAAACTCTAATAGAGCATTTAAAGTTTATTTGGCAAATTAGTTTAATTACGTTATTTGATTGCTTGTTTCCCTTTTTATTTGGCGGAATATTTAACTTTTAATGCAGTAATTTATTTACTAAGCGAATTATTTTTCATTTTAATCAAACTTTTAGTTTGATTTCAAAGCTTATTTTGTTTAAAAGTCTTTTAAAAAACTAAAATACAGTATTATGCCACCAAAATGAGTCGTTTTTATGTAGCTTTTAGCAAATATGGTGATAATAAGAAAAATGGAAAATAATCCCCAAGATTATGCACTGTTACGTACGTATCACAAAAAGTACCAAAGTTATTTAACATTATTTCTTTGCAATAACATCGACAGTTAATCGCATAAAGAAAAATGAAAGGGTTTTCCGAAATTGTTTTAATTGCTGCATAAAATGACTTAAAAAAAGTTTACTGCCGTGGAGCAATAACTGCAAATTTTTCATTAAAAAAAATGTATTGTATGTAATCTTTATTGTACAAGCTTACTAATTTGGTTTCTGCTGGAAAAAAGAGCGGGGAAAAAACCCATCTAATTCTAGCATTTTTATTGAATCTAAAACGCGTTTTTTTTTTATAAATATCTATAAAACTTATTTCTGCAGACACTGCCGTTTACCTGTCCACAGCAGTACAAACGCTCAATTTTTCGACCAAATGCTGCAATAGTTTTTCTTCGGTAGGTTTCAGGGGGATATTTCGATAATTGGGATTCTGGCGCTGTCGTCCCATCTTTGGCGTAAATATTTTATTTTGGTAACCCTGCTGATTTATAGTAACCCTATGTGAATAGATGTTTTGGTTCGCTTTGTTTAGATTTGTAACGAAAAATACCTCTCTCGCAGGCGCTGGAGCCAAAAATTGATGCCAATGAAGAAAGATCGCCAGATTCCCAATTATCGAAAAATCCCCCGTGTTTCCAACTACGCTCTTTCATAAAAAAATAGGAATATTTTTGAAAAATGGGAAACAACTCAATTACCGAAATATCCCCTTGTTAACGACTGGAAAAAGTTTCTCATGGAGGGATAGACACTATTTAGACAGGCTTAGCGGAAAGATAAACTGATTGACAAAGAAGTAACATGCTTACCTATAATGAGCAAAACTTCAATTATCATCGTTAATTTTGATCTGTATATATCGTATAATTGCATTAGTTGTTATTTGTTTTCTATTTAGATGTATGAAGTGATAGTTCTTTCTATTTAAATGCATGATGCACGACACTCAAAGAAAAACAAATAAACCATATCTTATTCAGAAAAATATTTATCATAATCTTACAAAGGCTTAAATTAACTATTCTTGAGTAGAAGCAGTGTGTACTAGTACGAGTATCAATAGGAACAAGTAATACTGTAGCACTGTTTTACATTTGAAAAATGCAGAGCCCCCCCCCCCCCCAAAAAAAAAAAAAATTCAGCCTGAACCATCAATGTTTTCAAAAAAAATTTTTTTAATAATTACACATACCAATGAAAATATTTTTAATATCAGTAACAAAGTATTTCTTTTTATTTCCAATTTTATAGAAGTCTAAAAATGGAATTGATTTTAAGTGTTAATTTCCTGGTCAGACTACCCTGCAATGTCAATAAAATACTTTTACTTACCAGTGTGAAGATTTGCTCAGCTTCTTTATTATGTCTTTTGCCTTCTGCTCGGCTGTGGCTCAGCAGAGTGACGAACCCAAAATAAGGACGAAATTGCAGAGACATAAGACATAAGCTGTTAGGCATTTGCTTGCAATTCTGCCTCAACTCCGACTATGGGTTTCTAAATGCTTTAAGAACCTTTCTGGCAAATTAGTACGGTACCAGAATATTGCTATACCATGTCTGAATTTCTTTTGAAAGTTCTTGGTTCATTATACAAACGTGATTGGCTTTTATTGAGAAAGTTTTTGAATTCTTGAGAAAAATTCGATATTAATTTCAGGAAGGTAACAAACTTTTAACGGAAAACTTTTCTGTGTTATTCTAGATATATCACTGGCAGAATGTAGGAACACAAGCTGACCATTATTTTCCTTTAACGTTTCTAAATATTTTTTGTGCAATAAATAAAATTTAGCCTTTGAATTTATTATCTCTCTTAAAATGTTAATTTTCAGGAAAGGAAATAGACATTTTAGCAGTATATTTACGTGTTATGTTATAAGATAATAGTAATTAATTTTGGGCTTTCTTCCTGCTTCTGTTTGTTTTCTCGTTTTGTTTCCAGCTAGCGCATAGAATAGTGAAATTACAGTATTTTTTCCCAGCAGTAGACAGGGGTTGTACCCACCCTACTACGACCAAGGGCACACCCCTAAATATTTCAAAGAACCCCCAAAAGCATGAGGTCCCCAAAAAAGTAAAAAATACCCCTCAGAACACCCCCCCAAGACATTTCAATGGCACAGTCTGCGCTATGACCCCCCCCCCCCCCCCGTTTGTACCCCTGCAATAGAACTTCAATTGTCCGAATCGCTTTCAGAATTTCAGAAAAAAAGGAAACGTACTGCGAATTGCAAAATAATGATTTTGTCTTCTCACTATTCCCTCCTCGAAGCTAGCCAAATAGACGAAGTTAGTCTTTGACTGAGCTATCAGTAAACAATGACGTTCCTTTAAAGTACGGTACATACATATTGTGCAGCTCTGGTTAGTTGCTGTGACTTTCACTATGTTTACCTGTTTTAGGGGAGTTAGTAAAAAATAGACGTATTATTAGCTTGGATTTTAACTGGAATAATTTTGAAAAACTACTAAGAAAGTTTCTCAACTCAATTTAGCGCCAATTACCCCTCCCTATTTTCGAAAACAGAGGTAAACATTGTCAGAGTCGGAGCTCAACTTCTCAGAGTCGTACAATAATGTACACTCAACCTATATGTTTTTGGGCGGGGTTTTTTTGTGCAATATTTTTCGTGCGGAATATGAACATTTCAATCTGATTGGGATTCAATTGACGCAATTATTTATAAAACGAGTGTGAGATAGTATCTTCAAGTGACGACAGAGCACCCCGATGGGAGGTCACTGAGACCTCCCAAAAATTTCCTTATTCGGGAAAATTTTGTCCGACTATTCGGCAAAATTATCATCATTTGGTTTACTTTGATTTCGTTAAAAGAAGCAATTCCAAGTTATTTCATAAGTTTTTGAGTTATTTTCTACGCTAGACTTCTTTTATGTGGTCCCTATCCACCGCATAAAAAATATTTTTTTTAAATTGTGTTGCGAAAATAACTTTTTACAGCTACTTGCGAAGTTTCGAACGATTTTTTTCATGCGATCCCTATCTACAGCATAAAAACAGGTTTGGGTGCATTAAAATACACTACTTGTAAGCACGCTTAACAAGCAAAAGCCTTTTCATTTGATTAATTGAAAGCTCACTTTCTTTAAAAATAGTTTTTTTTCCCTCCCAATTTCAACATACACTCAATAATGGATAAAAATAGGGTCTTTTTTCGGAAAACAATCCAATCATTCGAGTTCTTGATTTTCCAAATAGGGTCCGATTCCAATAATTTCGCATAAATGGAGTTCTGCTGTACTTCAATTTCTTGGAACGCTGAAATAAATTATGAGCAACTCAAAAAATTCGAGCAAATGTTGCCCAAAAATTGGTAGTTTGTTCAGTCCAGCAATCCACCATTAGCATTACCATTACCCCCGAGGGTCCCCTGTTCCTGCCAGCAATCCACTGGCAAACTTCATCGTCAATGGTGGAGAAAATGATAAATTGCATCATTATCCCGCATTAGTACTTGCAAATAGTAGGAAATTGCAAGCACGTGCTAAAATTTTCTGCTTCTTGAACATTTTCACAATATTGATTCCAAACTGAAGCATCCATTATTTCATTTCCAGTTAGCAAGTAACGTTGAAAATCCTACTCATTTCTCAGATGTGTAGTATTTTTCGTTAATGGAAAAATATCACTAGCTTTTATTCTAAGATGTGCAAGGGGCAACTCAAAAGTGACAAAGTGCAAAACTAGTCGACTGCTTTATCTGTACCAAACTGTGACCTATTCAATATTTCCTCTCTAATCTTGTGCTAGGTCCCACAAAATTTGACTTTCAGACGAAACGGCCACAAACAAATGTGCACTGAATACTAATGCAAGGTCACAAAAGAAAGAAAACAGAAGAGGCGCTGTGTGTTTCTAGCAGGTAGTCAAGTTTCACCTGGGATTTCCACTACTTAGGTTGCTTATTTGTAGATCCGTTATAATTTCTTATGTCACAGGTATATTGAACTAAGTGTGCTAATCACTTTTCTGTAAAAAATAACTCCCAGCATTTGACATGACTTTTAAAAGGACTTTCGTTTTAGTACATTTAGTATAATGTAATAGGATATATCCATAAATATTTTTCTTCGCGATTAAAGGTAAATGCACTTTGTATGATTAATCAATGTAGATGGGGAAGAGAAGATGCATAGGGAAGTTCCGTTGCAACCACTGAAATATGGAAATCATATCAATTAAATGACTAGAAGTTTTTGTTTTGAAACACATGCTTATAGACTTGAATGATTATGTAAATACAAGCACATAGTCTAGGTTTTTCCTCTACTCAAAGAGTTGTGGGTATTTCCGCTACGTAGGTTGCGTGTTTGAGGATCCGTTGTACAATAACTTCTCATGACAAGTATGTTGAACCAAGCGTGCAAATCATAGGCGGATTTAGGACTGAGTTCCTGGGGGGGCAGGATTTTTTTTAGCAACATTTTTATTGTCCCCCCCCCCCACTCTCATGTTTTTGTCTTTTACCTGTGATGCATAAGTCCATGCTTTACTTTTTTGTGTGTCGTTTTCATTAATGTGTGTTTTCATGCTGTCCTTTTTGAACTGACCTTAAGAGAGGGAGCCGGTATCAAGAGAGTGATGCAGGGCTCCCTTTAAAGTGGGAAATAGAATATCTCCAATTTTAGGGGGCTGGGGGGCTCCGCAGGAAATTTTGTAAAATGGATATAAAATTCTGCATTTTGAAGCCTTTTAGAGGTTAATTGGATAGACATAGAAATTGATAACTAGATTATACAGTTGTACAGTTTAGTTCAAACTTTGTAAGAGACAGCCATTTTAAGTTTGTAAGAAAAAATAAACTATAGATTTCTCATTATAACAACCTTTTTTTTAATTATAAGTAGAGTGCAGAAAATGAAAAGGAATAGAGGTAGTGTATCATTCTTTTTTCCTGGCTAAAAAGATTAACAATCTGCAGTAGAATTGGAGCCCATTTTGCTTAGGATTTTCAAAGTCTTATCTAATTGTTTTCAAGGACTCTAGAGTAAGTAAAATAAATAAAATTATTTAACGCACTTCATTTGTACTTTCCAGTCTCTGATATTTTAGTACTTGATTGTAAATTTTTACAATCCTGTTCTAACTTTGAGAAATAGCTATTTTAAATTTAAAAGAAAAAAGTAACCATAGATTTCTCATGACAGCAACTTTTCTTCTGTTGCAAGTGGGGCAGAAAACGAAAAGAAATAGAAGTAGTGTATTGTGTTTTTTTTTCCCCCGTGCTAAACAGATAGACAATATGCAGAAGAAGTAAGATAAAAACAATCAATACAAAAGAATTTCCAAATTACTGCATTCGGGATTGAATAACTAGCAAGATATGAAACATATGAGTCACAAAAATTTATTTCAAATATAGTTACAAACGTGAGAACCATTATTTTTACATTTTTAATACAGGATGTGGCAAGGAGCTGAATTTGACATAGTTTGGCATTCCTCCCCCCTCTACCATTTGTTAGACATTTTAAAATTTAAGGTTTGTAGTCACACGTTTTGAAGTATTCAAGGTTTTCAAGCACTTAAAAATGAAATTAGTTTTTTCAAGCAATTTCTATTTTTTAAGGAACGAATTTTTTTTTTTGGGAGTTAGGGACCCACTTCAAAGCAGGGGCCTTAAGCAATAGCTTGTTTATCTTATAGGCAAATTTGGCCCTGTTTGTAATTCACTCTTACCTGCAAATTTTTGTTTGATTTTTTGTTATTTTTACGAAAATTTGTCAGCTTTTACGGCTAAAGGATTTTTACAATTTTACCAATCTTTGTTAGGTTTTTATAGACTTTTATGAAATTTCAGCAAAATTTTCCAAAAATTTTGATGACTCAATTATATAGATTTCAATAATGGCAAGGATTTTTTGTTTTAAAATTTTGGAAGATATGTTGTTACTATATAAAGTCCTCCCAAAACTGGGGTTCATTGCCCCCTATGCCCCCCCTTATAAATCCACCCATACCCTTCTGAAATATTCAAAAAAGAAAAAAAAAATTTTTAATTTTTGGAAGATGTGTTGTTACTACATAAAGCCCTCCCAAAACTGGGGGGGGCATTGCCCCCCTCTGACCCCCCATAAATCCGCCCATGGTGCAAATGATTTCGTTCTTGTAAATAGCTTTTAGCGCTGGATATGACATTTTCAAATGACTTTCATTTTAGTACATTTAGTACGAGGGAAAAACAAAAATGTGACTAAATATTTTTTTACATGATCAGAAGTAAATGCCCTTAATTTTGAATGAGGAAACTGCATGTGGATGTTATGTTGCTCCCTTTGATGCATTGAAGTTATTTTAAACGTTTCAATTAAAAAGTCATATTTTTTTAAACATAAATTTATAGACTTGTATGAATTTTTATAAAAATTACATTTCGAAATGTAATTTAAGCGTTTAGTTTTTCCAGCGATTTTGACCTCAAATAGCAATTTGGGTACGAAATTTGATTCAGAGACAACTAGACATCTTGGAATGGAAAAACGTTTTTATTTCAATGTTATATCACGAACCTTACTAGACAAAGACAACATTCTATGTAAAAATTAGTAAAACCCACATGAATGTTGAAATAAGTTTCATGAGCCTTTTCTATTCTAGAATGCCCTCTCCAACTCAAAATCTGAACCTAAAATGCCATCCCACTTGAACCTGTATTTAATGTTCAAGGTGGCATTTTTAAAGCTATTTTTAAAA
This sequence comes from Uloborus diversus, assembly GCF_026930045.1. Lineage (NCBI taxonomy): Eukaryota > Metazoa > Arthropoda > Arachnida > Araneae > Uloboridae > Uloborus > Uloborus diversus. The sequence continues at coordinate 150,025,932 of NC_072731.1, read as the reverse complement.
TAATATATTTCTTTATATGAAAAACAAAAGCGGTCAACCGCAATTAATTCGTCAAAAAGTTAATTTATTTATTTAGTATTTATATTATAAACAAGTTAGTTTACAAAAATATTGAAATAACTCACTTACAGTAAAAATTGCTCATAAATGAATAATCTCACCCTATAAATGAATTCAAAGCACGATAAGCGCAAACACTCGCTATTTACATGAAATACACCGCCAGCTCAGTCATTCCAGCCGAGGACTGCAGTTTCATGCTTCTTAGCACTCATCAGCCCGGCATAAGAAGTGACTGAGCTAGAGGTAGAAAACCTCTTATGGAAACCAAGAGTGCCCAACAAACTGGTAGCTAATATAGAATTAGCACAGTGACCGAAGCAATGCTTCGGTTCAACTCGAAGATTGAAAGCAAGGCATGGTATTTTCACTAAGTGACAGCCAGGGCTAAGGCAGAAATACATAAAATACACCACCAGCTCAGTCATTCAAGCCGAGAACTGCAGTTTCGTGCTTATTAGCACTCATCAGCCCGGCATAGGAAGTGTCTCGCTAAAAAAACTCGCTATTTATTTGTTTGTACTTCAAATATACTAACATACAGTCAAATATGCAAGGAGCCATTTTAGCAGGGGGGGGGGGGAGGAGATTCTCAATTTGTTGAGTAAAATTCTGAATTTTACCAAATGTGAAAAAAAAAAAAAAAAAAAATCCACGTGCATGCTAGGGATGTGTCATTCATGAACGAACGGGTCAAAAAGAACGAATCCCTAAAATGAACGGATCCGCTCGTTCACGTAAAAAAAAACGAACGACCATTATTTTGAATGATGAGTAATTTGAAACATTGTGTTTATGCACTTGTGATAAAATCGCGTTTTTTTACAAAGTATTTTTAATTACATTCATCTTTAAATTTTTAACTCTCAATCAATCTCAAATTTCTTCTTTCCCACGCACCTGCTAAAGTCCTTCTCACACTTTCTGTCAAAAAAATTATTTCTAAAAATATCTTTTATCAGTTTTCTGTCGATCCTTTTGTTTTCTATAACATCCCTAAAACTACTATATATATTGATTTTGCTTTATTTTTAACTTGCTTGGCGACTTCCGAGTTGCTTTTTTTACATTCAACTTCCAGAGATTTTTAGTAAGGATTATTAATGTCCAATTTTTTGCCCATTTAAAAAAGTGTTGCATTTTTTTTCTGTTCTCCAAATAATTAAATTAATTACTACGGCTGAGTTATCGATGTATTTGTCACGTTATTGTATATATACAAAACAGTGCTGTAGCTGAAAAAATTTAATGGCCTAATTTTTTGACATGCTGAAATAGAACCTGCCATTTTTGGAATGGAAAACATATCTTACTATTTGGCATCTGAGAAATATCTTACAAAATGAACTATAATTGCTTTATACATCTAAACTTGAATACAGTTTTTTGATTCATTTTTCATATGGATATTTTCTTACTTTTAGATCATCTTAGTTATTTTTCACTTAAAGGAATATTACTGATCTAATCAAACGTTTCAAATATTCGTGAGTATGTCGTCATCAAAAGTTCAGAGAGATTATCTAGAACTTTTAGAAATGAACGAAGTCGTTCAAATGAACGAGTTGAATGAACGGATCAAAAGAATGAACGATCCTCTGATGAACGGATCATCAAAAAGAACGTCATTGCCCACCCCCAGGGTATACATACATACACTATATGACCAAAAATATTATGCTACTTTCAAATATTCACATTTTGAAGGATTTCTCGAGAAATAAAAAACCAATTGCTTTGTAACTTTTGTCACATAAAAGGTATGTACTAGCTGTCCTTTTCCGTTGACAGTTATATCACCCATTTATTTAGGGGACCAGCAACAAATTTTGGAAAACAAAAGTGTTTTTGATCATCGTTCATCGTAAATAGCCGAAAATAAGCTGTAAATTTTAGAAATTAGTTACCCTACTATGTACAATTATTTTAAGTACTTTCGAGAAAATATCACTGATATTCATGAAGTTATAAGCATTTCTTTCAGAACTAAGAATTTTATTTGAGACGTTTTAGCTCGAAACACGCAAAGTTCTCCTTAAAACTTACCACACTTTCAGAAAACTTGACACCGTACAAGAGAAGTATAAAACTAAAATTTGAAATTTATATGTTGAAAATTTGATGAAATATGAACGTTTAAAGTAATTAATTTTTATCTGGGTATGCGCGAAAGATAGTAATGTATAACTTTCCTAATCTAAACCCCAACTAGATTTTCTAACCCATAATAAAATTTCAGTTTAATAGTATCTTAAAAATTCAAAACGTTATCAGCATTCTAATAAGCGGAATTTGAATAGCTCCTGAGCTGACTACAAATTGTGATGGATTATTCGCAAATAATCTGTTTTTTCATGAATCACACTGAGCAATAGCAAGCAAATGTTGCAAACTTGCGAACGACCCCTAACGAGTCGTCGTCTATCCAAGAGCTCTTCAAATTCGGCTCATTATATCGCTGATAACTTTCGGAATTTTTAAGAAATTGAACAGGAACTTTTTAATGAGTTGCATAATCTAGTTGCGTTTTGGATTATAAAAGGTTTAAATTGCTATCTTTCGCGCATGCGCGAGAAAAACTTATTGCTTTAAATATCCATATTTTATTACATTTCCAACATTTTGATTACAAATTTTAATAATATACTTCTCTTGTGTGCTGTCAAATTTTCTGAAAGTTTGGTAAACTTTGATGGAAAACTTTCCGCATTATGAGCCAAAAACCTTCAAATAAAATTCGTAGTTCTGAAAGAAACACTTATGTCTTCATGAATATAAGTGATATTTTCTCGAAAATATGTAAAATATTTGTACACAGTAAGGTAACTAATTTATGAAATTTTCAGCTTTTCTGAGCTATTTAAGAGAACGGTGATCAAAAAACACTTTTATTTTCCTCAATTTGTTGTTGGTCCCCTAAATGCATGGGTGATATAATTTTTAAAGGAAAAGGACAGCTAAAACATACTTTTTATGCAACAAAAGTTACAAAGCAATTATTCTTTTATTTCTCGAGAAATCCTTAAAAATGTGAATTTTTGAAAGTGTTCCAATACTTTTAGTCATATAGTGTACATACATACATATCAACATATTTTGAGAAAATACATTAGACCAAAAAATTATTTTTTAAAAACTGCAATTTTACAGTATTGCCTTTGAATTTTCCGAATCATGAGTCAAAATTTGCCCAATAAGGAAACATTTTGGGAGGTCATGGTTCCCTCCCATCGAGGAGCCCCTGAATGCAGTAATTTATGCTGTATGCCTCTGCATGCGAGGGGCATGCATGCAGCATTCTGTATCATTGTGTTTATTTGTATATGCTTTGGGTGCATTCGGAAGCAAGGATCGGTCGCTTCGGTGCCACCGCAAGCGTTCGGAAACGCTTGTCGAACCGGTGACGTCACCTAACCGCGTTCAGAAACGCTGCGGTCGTTTTTCGGCGGTCGGCTTGGTAGCAACCTGTCGTACCGCAGTCTGGAAGCGGTTAGCGAGGTCACATACGTCACATAGTCTGAGGTGACCAATCCGGTCGTGTTTCATGTTTTGATCGTAACGCACGTGACTTTCCCCATCACGAAAGTTATACTTTGAATGGAGCTCGTTTGCTGCTGAACTAGAACTACAGCGGTGTAACCACGAGCGTACGGAAACACAGTTGTACTACCAGGCTCAGGGACTGATTTACGGCGGGGCATTCGGGGCCCGGGCCCAGGGCACCAAAGAAAAAGAGGCACCAAATTTCTGTCATCATTTTCTTCTTTTTGTTTGAGCAAAAAGACAGAAAAAAACTCCATCACAGTTTTATGATGGACAATGTGAAGAAGTCATATTAGACTCTAAGTAAAGTTTGAAGGTTTCCTGTTTTTATGTAATCTGTGATAATTTGATTACAAAACTAAAATTTAGAATGTCATCCTATGATGGCAAATTAAAGAAATTGTCTTGCTAGTTTGAATGCGACAAGCAAAATATTCGAGAAAGTGCAAAAGATCTTTAAAAATCTTACTCTGTGATTATGAAGAATCTTTTCCTGATGAATGTATTCATATTAGTTCAATCATCGGAAAAAAAAATTTAGTCACCGAAAAGTTTTAAAAAATCCATAAACTTGGTAAATGGATACTTTTGCCACCAACGTAGATACAGCCCTGAAATTGTTCTTGACTTTGCCAATCTCCAGTTGTAGTGGAGAACGATTATTTTCGCTATTGAAGAGAACTAAGTGTCCTTTGCGTACTCTCATTTCCGATAGTAAATTATCTTCATTAGCTCTATTATCAATAGAAGGAAGTTTGACCGCAAAACTTGGTTATAAGGACATTATCGATGAATTTACTGCAAGAAAACAAAGGAACGCAGAAAGCACATCGTGATTTACCTTAACCATTTGTATCATAGTTTCTCCACCCGCGACTGTAAAAAATTTTCTCACATGAAAATCAGGAATTTATTTTAGATTTATACTAGCGAAAATACCCGGCGTTGCCTGGGTTAGCAATAATTATGAGAAACAATCGTTACTTGCATTTGTTTTCTGTTTTAAGTGAAAGAACTTAAAACACACCTTTTTGACGTGATTTAAAATCTAGATTCTTCTTTACTCATAAAACTAAAGTAGCAATAAGTAAAAAGAGCAAAATAGTATTCATTTAGAAACGAAAACACAAAATTTAAGCGTATACAAATTTGAAGAATTTCCGAAATATGAAATTAAACTTCACATGTTTAAAAAGATTTATCGGTTAATACTTATTTTTTTTACATAGAGTCTTACCTTCTCTGTATGTCTATTGAAGAACGAACTGTTTAAAAAAAATGTAGCCACGCGCTCCTGATCCCCTGAAACTTGCTTTAGTTATTTTGGAAAATTTCAATTATTGTGGGTTCTTGGTGAGATTTAAAATGTTGCTGAATTTGCGGGAATCGTTTTGGGATACCTTGGATAATGCTCCCCCTCCTTACTTTGTAAAACGGTATGTTACTAATTTTGGGGATATTTCGATAATTGGGAATCTGGCTATCTTTCTTCATTGGCGTTAATTTTTGGCTCCAGCGCCTGCGCGAGAGGTATTTTTCTTTGCAAATCAAAACAAAGAAATCGGAAATATCTATTCACATAGGGTTACTATAAATCAGCAGGGTTACCAAAATAAAATTATTTACGCCAAAAATGAGACGACCGCGCCAGATTCCCAATTATCGAAATATCCCCCTAATTTTTGTTAAAGAGATATTGTCGCCATATGCTAAGATACTTTTGGTCACCATAAAATGGCGCTAAACAATTTCAACCGAAATGTTTCCAAAATAAGTAGTAAAATTTGGCGATGGTTTGAATTTATGCACAAAGTCACATTAATGGAAATTTTTGTGCTGTTTATGGATTTACATAATTTAGTTGCTGGATTATTTTACAGTAAAAATTTTTTTTAAATATTCTTTGATTGACGATATTTTGTTTACATGGTGAAAGCTGACAAACATTATTACGTAGTCTTTGACTTCAAAAACCGCGACAGTTGAAAAAACTGCCAAATGCATTCGCTACTGAAATCTTTCTGCATAAATTTTGGCGAGGTTTCTGCTGTTAGATTGGATAATGATTAAAAAATCCGATCAGCACAAATAATTTAAAAAAAAAAACATTAATTACACTAAAGTTCCGTTTAAATGGAAAATAATCAACCAAATCTAGTTATTTTCAGCCAATCTTGGGGAAAAAAGAAAAAACGTTACTTTAAGATTTGACTTGAGAAAAGTCTCAGTCAGACGAAACACATAAAAATTCAACAATTCTAACTATGAACTGGGAGTTGAAATGATACACTAAATAATGAATTGGGTTGAGGAAAGCTTTCGAACATGGAACAAAAAAAGCTAATAACTGGTTTTTCATACAACTTAGAACTTTGTAACAGATGCCATCTTCAGCAGAAAAATAAGCGCTTTCGATGGACACATAATTTTAATATGTGCACGTATTTTTTCACCGTCATATTGGGGCATTTATGCGAAAATTTGGACAAATTAGAATAAAAAAGGAACTATCAATCGGATTTTTTTCGAACTGCTCTACAAACCTCCTCAGTACCAAACAGAACAAACGGTGAAAGTTTCAGTCAAATCTACCGGGTAGTTTCTGAGATCTTAGGGAACAAATTTACCAACATTCATTTATATATATAACATAGATTATCATTATATTATTATTATATTATTATCATTCCATTACATTAAAATTAATAGTAAAAATCTTCATTAATACAGCTAAAATCCATGTCTTCAGCCGGCTAACAAAAATTGTAAAACGGTCTGTTACTAATTTTCGTCAAAAAGATATTGTCGCCAAATCCTGAGATACTTCTAGTCACCATAACATGGAGCTAAACATTTTCATCCAAAATGTTTCCAAAATGAGTAGTAAAATTTGGCGATTGTTTGAAAATGTGTAAAAAAGAAAAAAATATGGAAGTTTTTGTGCTCTTTAATGGATTTGCCTAATTTAGTTTATGGTGGATTATTTTACATCTTGAAAAAAGTTTTAAAGATTCTTTTTATGGCGATATTTTGTTTACATGGTGAAAGCTGAGAAACATTGGCTTCAAAAACAGCGACAGTTGAAAAAACTGCACAAATGTATTCGCATAAGCTTATTGCGAAGAAGCGAGTTCCATAAATTTTGAAAATATCAACAAGAGAACGTGCAAGAAAATAATTACATTTTTGGCAAGGTTGATATCAATTTGAGTGTCCCATTCAGCGTTGAATTTATACCAATCCGGGCAGCATTAAAATAATTTTCAATATTGCTGCATATTATGAAAAACAATACGGGTGTCAAGTATTTTTAAATAAGACTAAGCTACTATACTTTTAAACACATAAAACGTTCGAAACCTGAATACTTATGAAGTGGAAAAAACGTTCAGATTTGAGTTAGAATGAGGGTTTCAGTTTTTAAATATCGTCAACAGTCCCTCTAAAAATATATATCTGAATAAGGAAAGTAGTCATCCCCCTCCCTCCCTTCGGAATAAGAAAAATTTTCAAAATAACATCAACATTCTGTTTTTGGTTTTGGTTTATCCCCAGTTTTGCCGACATTTCAAACTTCCTCCCGCCTTTAATATTTTAATATATCAAAAGGTATGATTAAATAAGAAAACGGGGGGGGGGGGGGGGAGAAATGTCGGCTAAACTGGGAAGACACCCTTTTTTAACTCCAACAGAATTAGCATAATAGCTTCAAAAAAATTAACTTTTCAATGAATTCTCGAAACGTCATCTTCGAATATCGACGTCAGTCCCTCAAAATCAACATCAGCATCAACCATTCTGAAATAACGATAACGGTTCATTTAAAAATCTCCGTTACATTAAAATTAATAGTAAAAAATCTTTATTAATACAGCTAAAATCCATGTCTTCGGCCGGCTAACAAAAATTGTAAAACGGTCTGTTACTAATTTTCGTCAAAAAGATATTGTCGCCAAATCATGAGATACTTCTAGTCACCATAACATGGAGCTAAACATTTTCACCCAAAATGTTTCCAAAATGAGTAGTAAAATTTGGCGATTGTTTGAAAATGTGCAAAAAGAAAAATTTATGGATGTTTTTGTACTCTTTAATGGATTTGCCTAATTTAGTTTATGGTGGATTATTTTACATCTTGAAAAAAGTTTTAAAGATTCTTTTAATGGCGATATTTTGTTAACAGCGGCAGTTGAAAAAATTGCACAAATGTATTCGCATAAGCTACTGAAATCTTTGCAAAGAGTTTGGCGAGATTTCTACTGGTAGATTGGATCATGAGTCTGATCGCACAAATAATAAAAATATAACAATAATTTCATTAAAGTTCCATTTAAATGGAAAATAATCAGCCAAATCCATTTATTATCAGCCAATCTTGTGAAAAACGTTACTTAAGATTTGACTTGAGAAAAGCCTTGAACAGTCACACGAAACGCAAAAATATTGAACAGTACAACAATTCTGGCTATCAACTGAGAGTTGAGATGATACACTAAATAATGAATTAGGTTGAGGAGAGCCTTCGAACATGGAACAAAAAAAGCTCATATCTCGTTTTTCATACAGCTTAGAACTTTCTAACAGATACCATCTTCAGCAGAAAAATAAGCGCTTTCGATGGACACATAATTTTAATATGTGCACGTATTTTTTTCACCGTCATATTGGGGCATTTATGCGAAAATTTGGACAATTAGAATAAAAAAGGAACTAACAATCGGATCTTTTTCGAACTGGTCTACAAACCTCCCCAGTACCAAAAAGAACAAACGGTGAAAGTTTCAGCCAAATCTGCCGGGTAGTTTCTGAGATCTTAGGGAACAAATTTACCAAACTCCATTTTTATATATTAAGATTAAATGATTTCTTGGCAAAACATCTTAATTGTTAACTTTTTTCGTATGAAATCAATATTTTAAAGTTTTCTTTCAATCAAAATAATATCCAAAAATTACCTTCATATTTTTTTTTTGTGTGTGTGGGGGGGAGGGGATCTTATTTGTCAGTGTCCCGGGGCACCCAGGTGTGTAAATCGGTCCCTGACCAGGCTTCCTAGTGAAATTCCAAATACGTCATAACCACACCGGTCTAACCACGCGGTGTAACCGGTGGATCATAGACTAATAATAAGAATAGACCGAGCTTTCTCATTCTTGCTGATAAAGAAAATTGGTTCATAGATGTATCATGTGACTAGTGGAAGGGCTTGGCGAAGACTTTGGCAGCATGGTTGCTAGATGGCAGCATTATCTATAGTTTGGCACTCGACATGTATTTTAAGACTATGTGTTTTCATTTAAAAAAAAACTTCCAGGTGCAGAGATTGAACTGTTTTTCTTTTAGTTATGCATTATTTTGACATTAGTAATAGTTTTTGATCAGTTTTCGGTAACTTTTATTTCATTTGGAGCTGTCAGCGCTGGCGTAAATGGCGTAAACGTTTTGCGTTAACGCAAAAATGTACTAATCGGTATCTTAAATTGAAACTGTAGGTAAAAATCTTACCGTTTGCTGATTCCTCTTGGTCGCTTGTATCTTTTATTGCTTAGAGAGTTATTGAAATTGACTAAAGAAAATGCACAATACTATCTAAATGAAAAACTCACTATATTAACAAAATATTTACAACTTAGAATAACAAATTTACAAATCGGACTCCATAAAAGATCATTCTTCAGTGTTCCATCAATTCTATTTATTTTATTTCGCGCTGGCGTTGATCGTCTGCTACGATTAACGCCCGCTGTTGCTAGGATATCCACCAGTCACATGGTTTGGTTTATGAGCAGCAAAAGGGTTGCCATAGCTCGGTCTACTCTTATTATTAGTCTATGCGGTGGATCGTTTCCGAACGCAACCTTTACGTAAGATGTCTTATAGAAATCTACTGCGCATGCGGGAATTTTTGTTTTCACATTCATTCTGCTTGCCGGTCAACCCCTGATAGTTTTGATAGTAAAATGCAAACAGTCAATCTGATTTCATTTTAAATTTTAAGCGTGTGTGTTGGTTAGGTTCTTTTTAAAGTAACTTCACGAAATTACTTTTTTAGAAAATAGCTGTTCTGCTGTCAGAGACTATTCGCAACTGCAACGAACTATAGGGGGCACTGAAGTCACTGTCTAATGGCGGAATTGAAAACTAAAACAAACGCACATGGTAACGAAGAAAATGCTAAAAGTGTTGTGATTTTTGTTCGTACGTATGATTGTTTCGCTTTATTCTTTTTAAATTAATTTTCAAAGTCTTGTTGATATTCTGACCCACGTAGAAAGAAATGAGAATTCAAGAAGCATTACTAAACGTCAAACATTAATGCAAAGTACGTAGTTCGTAGTTCTAAGCAGCCATTTTCACGATGTTGAATTCGATATTTATCAATTCTTGATAAAACTAAATAATAATTGTGGCCTGACAAGAATAACAATTAATGCTAGAAAATTTAATATGACATTACAAATTATTACCAAAAGAAGATGATACTTCTTTGCTTTGCTTTGGCTAGAGCTTGTTTTCCATTTGTAGCTGAGTTATTTCTCTTGAATTCCCGAATCGGTTAATTTAAAAATTTTCTGTTTCGATTTTTCTAATTTCTGAGTTACGATTTAATTGTGTCATGTTATGCAAATCATCAACAAAATTCTCACGGATATATGGTGGTAGTTTTCTTTTCAGTTGATTGACAATTATTTCTTTTTACTTATCGAATTCTGTAATCTTACTACCATTTTATTCCACTCATGATAAAAATTAAAAATGGTTTAACTAAAAACGCGAAATCTCGCCAAGGCTACTTTGCTCGCACAATGCCAAAATTATAACCCTAAACAAATTTGGCGATACCTTTCAGCTGAGAATAAAAGGAATAAAGTAAATTCTTTCTCGGTTATTCATTTTGTTCTACGATAATATATTTAAGAAAATATTTTGCATACTGTCCATTCCAACTAAATGCTGCTGTAAAATATGGTAAGTTTAATTAATTTAAGATTAAAAAACTCCCATATTCTTACAAATTCATACAAAACAATAAAATTTTTTACCTTGTAGAACGTTATCCAAGTTTGTTAATCCAGAATTTTCGCTTTCACCTATTATTAAGGAAATAATGAAAACTAACATTATTTTGAGGAGCTCGAGAATACTACTAAGGGACGAATTAATTTCTGTAGCTGAAAGCAAACTAAGACACATCGATTGCGTTAATAAATACTCAGAACAAACTGCCTGTGTTTACGTCAACAGACACACATGGAACGCAACGTGGCAAAGTTTTAGTTGCATTCGCAGTTTTATAAATCACCGCAAGGTAGCGTATTCGAGCGCTGGAGTTCCGAATTGATAAGACGTCGGTGCGTCTTTAAATTTGAGCTATTGTTCATCAGAGTCAAAATGGTGTTATAAATTCAAAAAACGGCAAAACTTCAGCTGAACGTTTGAACATGATATCAGCTTTCAAACACATGAGTAATTTAAACTGCTTTGAGCAGGAATAAACATTTCAGATTGTGAAATCTGTAAGTTAGTGATTTTATGATGACACTTTTACTGGGTTCTGTGTTTTCAAGATTCGGTGACGACCGCAGCCGGATGTAGAATCTCATGTCGATTTCTTCTTATGATCTGATATCGTTTAGTTTTCGGGCTGAAATGGTTCTGGTAGATGAAATTGCTTTTTGACTCAAAGCTGCAAGGATGAAACGTTTCAAGAAGAATACAACAGAATTATTATGACTGTTGACGGAAATCAACTTTGAAATATATTTTCCTCTATTCAAGTATGTGTGTCGGACTTGATCGCGTCCCTTGGTCCATAGTTTGCTGAATTTTCAACAGCAAAAGGTAAGTGGAAATTTTTCTACTGACTGTAGTCCGTTGTTTTTTGATCGCAATTCTTATTTTAATTATGAATATAGACGTAATTTATCGCATTCCTCTTTGGAACTAGCTTATGTTGCGAGTCTGTATCATTGTGTTTATTTTCTGAGAAAGTAGAACAAAATTAAAAATACGATGGAGACTTTTAACTATTCCAGGCTTTTACAAGTAATTAAAAGTACTATTTGGTAAAAAATGGTTTGTTCGCAAGTGATAAATTTTGCACTACCTTAAAACATGTAAAACTGGACAAGAAAGCCTGTATTTATATCTTCGGCTGACCAAGGCAGGACTAGTGGACTATGCAACTGCAAATTTAGAAGTAATAGTATGTTCCACTTTCGCTGAGTATTTTTGTTCTTAAGAAAACATAAATACTTCGAATTGAATAAAACTTGGAAACAATAGTTGAGTGACATTTAAATCAAATCTTCGCATTCCCTCAAAATCAAGTGAAAACATTAATATGTTGTCTTGCTCGAAGGGGCATAAAAACAACTGAATTAAAGTTACCTACTTGTAGCTGTGCATATATAATGTGTGTGTGCAATTTTTTGTATAGGCTTTGCAATCTCTCCCCCCCCCCCCACCCCGCCAGAAAGAGTGTGATGATATAAACCTGAACACGTTTTCTTTTATTGTTCATAGAAAATAAATAACTGAGAATAGAGTATACTCTCTTCAAACCAGACTCTCATTAAACCGGATTTCGCATAATCCGGTCACAATTTAGATGCTCAAACTGTATAAATCAAAGGCGATTCAGCACAATAAGGTATTTTTATAATGTATTTTTGCAATTTCCTCTCATGCAGTTTTATATTTCATTCTCTTGATTGCAAAATATATTTTTTACTGTTAAAAATTTGTTTGTGCACCATCGGCTCAATTTTTGGTTATTCTGATTAATCCATACTTTTTAAAATTCTGTCAACCTGAATTCGCAATTCGTTTGGATTAATAAGGTTTTGCTGTATTTACAACATGAAATGATAATTCAATGTTCATGTCTGAGAAAATGAATGCAAAAGTCCTGTTGATAAAGTCTGACACATGAGTCGGGCGCAAATTATTTCGCTTTTTTAATGTTCATTGAGGTTGAAGTTAAGACTGTGCATGTGCAGCTACGGTTGTTACACGACAATTGCTGCATGCAAAAGCCCCACGATAGGAGGGCACCATGACCTCCCAAAATGTTTTCTTATTTGGCAAATTTTGACCGATGATTCGGAGAGTTTCAAGACAGTACTGTAAAATTGCAGTTTTTAAAAATATTTTTTAACCCAATGTATTTTCTCACTAAATGTTGGTATGTATGTATGTTTGTGTCTATGTATGCATGTTCTTTTCTTTTTCTTTTTCACATTCAGTAAAATTATTCAACGAAATAAAGAATTTTATTCAACGAATTGAGAGTCCCCTCCCCAATGACTCCTTGCAGCTTTAACTGCATGTTATTGTGCATTCATGAGGAGAAGACACTTCGGAACGCTTTTCCGAAAGCAGAGCTAATTTTAGCGCGGGGGTGATCGCTACCGCTTTCATTTGAGACAACCCTAACTTTGGCGAGCATTTAAATTTGCGAAAATGTCTTTGTGTTCTTTCCTTTCGTTTCTAGCTTCGCGTAATTGTCGTCTACGAGGAACCTATACTTTTAAAACTGAAAATTTCAGAACTATAAATATTGTATTTACAAAAAAAAAAGTAAGGTATTCTGTTTTCCGAATGAAACATTTCGAAATTGCAAGTGCGCTGATGAAAAAAAAGAAGGGGGGGGGGGGCAGGAAAATTTGTGACATTGAAATGCTTAAGGGTTGCGTTCTTTTTGAAGATTTACATCTCTCTCAATCTCCCTCTCTCTTTTTTTGAGGGTGGAGGTGACTCAGCAGCTTTTGGAGGTTGGGTCTTTGATGCATCTGTATGGATTGTACAAAATTTCAGATCATATAGAGTGGATATACAGTCAGTAGATCTACAGTATCTGTTATTTTTAAAAAATGCTGAAAACATTATTCGAACAAACGTTGCCCCCCCCTATCCCCCCCAAAAAACCTTGTTGAACAAAAGGCGGGGACTGGCCAATTGTTACAGAAAGGATTTACATGTGAGAAATAAAAGTAAATGAGAAAACAATGAAAAATCAATCTGAAATATATTAATGCAATTGACTATTAAAATCAAGGTTATTTCTCTAAGTATTGCATGAATGTGAATGTTTAGAAATATGAAAAATTTTCAGTGCGTTATTAAAAGTGACTTCGGTTGGAATACTGTTTTAAAATTATAGGTTCATCGGTTTCTTAAGAGATGACGACTACCCCCAGGACGAGTATTTTCCAGTGCGGGAGGGGGGGGGGGGGGCTAACTAACTTCATTTCTGGAGGGGGCAGAAACGAAGTTAGTTATAACGCTTCAGTACACAGTAGCTTAACGTCCACATGGATTGTCCATAAAGGATGTTACACTTCAAGTTACCCTCTCCCCTCGTCACATCTCACGCAATGTTTGATGAACATATTGCTATAACGAACGCTTTTATTTGGATCAAAATATGTGAAGTCACATTTCTTGTAATCCCCTCCTTCCCCCTTGAGACTAACTGTCAGAAGTTCATGAACCCCGAACCCTCCCTTCTTACCCCTTTCAAGCGTGACATCATTTGTGAACGGCTCCTTAGGTAAATTCGCACTAAGAATTGTTTCAAGGGAAAAGGCCGGCTCCCCCCTTCCCCCTGTATAGCGCTTGTCACAATTTTTTTATGATCATGTATGTTTTTAACAAAGAATCACATCGCACCCCGGCAAGGAAAGTGACATAATTCAAAATCTGGGAAAACCGTATCGGCTATTGATTTAAAATCTAAATTTAACGCTCTTTCTCGACACAAAAACCGCAAAGTTAGCTCACCTAAATGGTGCGGGGGGGGGGGTGCAGAAACGATTTCATCAATAATGACACATCATTAAAATTTCATAATTTGGAAGAATATTTTTCGAGCTTAAAGTATATGCATTATGTATCTATACTTCAAAAACTAATTAATAAACATCACATAATAAGTTGATTGCGCATATTGTAATATTTCTGACTAAATCGCTTAAAATTACTGTTGCGTCAAACCTTAATTTTCTCCACTGCTATTTTTTTTTTTTTTTTTGGTTGAGTCAGTTTCCTTGCCTATGTGCGATATGTTGAACAACTGAATCAGTTGACTATAGCAATGTTTCTTGCTAAAAATTACGCATCTTACATTCAGAGCCAAGGACGGATCCAGAAACTATTCAAGGAGGGGACGATTGATTTCACATCCTTCCCCTTTTATAAATTCGCAAACCTTCGCCCCCCCTTCCAAACACCATGATGGATTGTCTCATTTCAGTTATTTTGGGAGGGGGTGGTTTACTTCCTTTTCTACAAAATTGCGGAGGAGTGTACCAAACCCCATCCCTCACTTTAACGCCATCAAAGGTGTCCCATAAAAGTTTCTCTTTTTTTTGGGGGGGGGGGAAGGGCCTTCAATTTTCGAAACTTTCGTGAGAAGAGCCCTTGAACCCTATAACCTTATTTAATATCATCTAAACTTGTCTGAAATTGAGTTTTTGAACCTTTGAAATACTTCCTGTACAAAGTTCGGATTCGTATCACTAAAGTGCTAAGATATGTGCTACAATTTCATTTTCCAGACAACAAGAGCTTCGTCAAACTATTGAAGATAGGCTAAAACAATTTTCAACTTCAGTATCAAAAATATGCCGTGGAAGAGTTCTGCATCTCGACTCAAGAAGGGGGCGATCGCTCCCATCGCCCTTCTCTTGTATCCGTCCTTGTTCAGAGATGTATTAGAATACGGGCAACAAACGTTTGCCTATTTTATAATCCCCACACGTAACGCTGTTCTGTAAAAGTACTGGAAGAACTGAATTACTTTTAAAGTAATTGAAAAATCTTGAAAAAAAAAAGCATGTATATTTTTTCGTATTTACAAAAATAAATAGGTTAAAACAGTAACATAAAACGTTGTTTCAGGCACTTAATCAATTATTCTGTCGATAACCATATTGGCATGTGAAAAGCTTTAATTTTTGTTTTGTTCCATTTTTCTTTTCTGAGGAATAAAAGCCATATTGAAAAAAAAATAGTACTAAAGTATTGAAATGTGTCACTGAGCGCAACTTACCTACTGAGACTTCCAAAATTGTTCGTACGCTTTAAATGTGTGTGGTTAAAAATAAAGTGCCTAGGAATTGAAATAGTAGTTCAATACTTTTTCATACTGTTTCTACATGATTACATCAGCCCAACATTTTTTTACAAAATGTTGACTGTTTAAAATGGGCCAGAAATGAGGTGACAAAGAAATATTTTCAGAAAAATTCAAAATTAAAGTTATCGTCTGACGTTTTCTTTTTTTTTTTTTTTTTATTATTTTTTCAATGCGGTGATAGTTAAAAAAAATCTTTTGGCATTAATTTTTGCTTGTTCACTTCACAAATCTACGTATTATTTTAAAAATGGCTCGTATTCGCAAAGTAACAACAAACACAATTCGAAAACGTATTCATTCTTCATTATATTCGAAGTAAAACAGTTCGAAATATTGCAAAAGTAGTTCATTTATCCCATACCACTGTGTAATGTTTAATAAACGTTTTAAAGAAGAAAATTGGATCGAAAATAAGGTGAGAAATGGTTGACCAGCAAAGTTAACAATATACGATTAGAGATTTATAATTAGAAAATCTATGAAAAACCCACGTTTGAGAGCTGTGAAAGTTTCAGCAGAATAGAAGGAAAAATTTTCCTTCCAATTTCACCTGCAACTGTTCACCGTGTTTTCATAAAATGTTTACTTAGAGTGAAAATAGAAAGTTTAGGATTTCCTTCGCAAAATCAATGATAAATTAACACGAAACGTATAGAAATGCACTGAAAATCTTAAAATACTTTTAAGTCGAACAGTTGTCTTTGCAGCACACCTTTTTTTTCGGGAGAGAAGGTGGGAGGTGATTTCTAAAATTATAGAACACTCGTCTTCTTCCAGCGCGATAACGATGGTCAACTGGCAACCTTTCTCAGTGTTGGTCTGAAGCCTCATCACCAAAAGACGCATATAGAATCTTCGGATACCACATGTTGGGGGCGTGGCCAAGTCTCAACTGCTGAAAAACGAACAATTGTATATTCGAGGTACAAATAAATAAGTAACGAGCATTTGATTTTAGCAGGCTTCGAATTCATTTACAGGGTGGGATTATTCATTTCTGAGCAATTTTTACGATAAGTAAGCGATTTCAATAATTTTGTAAACTGGAATTACGCATTTATTTTTCAAATTAACTATCTCTGTAAGTACATGGGAGCAGTTTATTTGTAAATTTCATTCAGTTTCTGACGAATTTTTTAATTTGTTTTGAGAATGTAGATTAGCTTAGATAGAGTAAAAATAATTAAATGAACCAGTTATAGTCCAATGTGACCTCAGTTACAGCTTATCATACCTCAGTTACAGCTTATCATACACTCTAGTAAAGATTTCAATATAATTGTTGCAAAAGATTCATGTGATATGAAGTTATGGTGATAGGAATCGGTGTAATATGATAGTAGTTGAAAATAACAAGTCTTAATTTGTTGCGAATTATACTATGCAAAACTAAAATGTGATTACTGCTAATTTTTCATTTATTGAAATTGAGTATTATAGTCAAGTTCATAATGTAAAGGAACATAAATAGAATTGTCTAAAATATAGTTTTTCATTTATTACAGTTTGTTATGAGCTTTTAGAATTGTTTATTAGACCGGCAAAAAAAGTTCTGGTAAAAACAAACTAGGTGATTGAAATCGGCTTGTTACGACTCCAAAAGCAGAAAGCGTTCTGATTTAACTTGTGTTGTGGCACAGTTGAGCAACTGCTGATACTGATATTGTCAGGGGATGATAAATACGGGTCATGAGCCCTCCCCCCCCTGAACCGTCGACACTATTATATCCGTCCTCATCGTGTTCAAACAGTTTATGAACAAGATGCAAACGATTTCAGTCATTTTTTCAGTTTATTAACTATCTTTAAAAGTAAATATTTAAAATATTACTGTTTTTTATTGCTTCTTTACTAATAATAAAGCAGAAAGTCTCTCTGTCCGGAGGATGTCTGGATGTCTGTAGGATGTCTGTAGGATGTCTGTGACGCGCATAGCGCCTAAACCGTTCGGCCGATTTTCATGAAATTTGGCACAAAGTTAGTATGTAGCATGAGGGTGTGCACCTCGAAGCGATTTTTCGAAAATTCGATGTGGTTCTTTTTTTATTCCAATTTTAAGAAAAAAAAAACTATCATAAATTACGAAATTATCATAACGTGGAACCGTAACATGGGCACAAGCCAATTGGCGAGATACGAAATTATCATAACGTGGAACTGTAACGTCGGTACAAGCCAATTGGCGAGAAAATTCACCATACATTATTTGTAAATATACAAGCGAACCAAAAGACCTTTAATTTTTCTATTACGGGCGAAGCCGTGCGGGTGCCACTAGTATGAAATAAATTAGTAATGTTTATGCTCGATGAAGTGCCTTTTCCTCGCCGTTTTGGTGCTTTAATTGAAAGCTAAGCAGTTGTAGAAATTTATTGTACCCAAAAATGAAGAGAGGGGGTCATTCTTTAGCACGACGCCCCAGACGCCCCCTGTTCACCCTTGGATACTTCTACGATCTTTTAAGTATGGGTAATGCTTCTACTTTTACTTGAGAGTACGATCTTGTTTAAATTAAAATATTGAAACTCAAATATTAAAAAAAAAGAATGTTTTCTATTACTCTCAGATGTTGTTGTTATACGTTAGAGTATTTAGTATAACTGTGGAAAAAGACTTTTGGGAGAAGAAATTAAACTACCAAAAATCACCATGCTTTAATTTCACCTATGCTTTATCAATTGTATCGATTTATGTTTGATTACCTGAACACTATAGTGGAGTACCTAGCTAGGGTGTTCCCTGGGGCAGTAATTTGAGGTGTCACCCCCCCGACAAAAATCTGTTGTATGCAAAGCTCATCTACTATTCAGATTCCCTCCCCCCCCTTATCTGGTCTAAGATCAATGAGTCTCAATGGTCTAAGTATTTGGTGTAATGAAAGTTTAAGCTAGCAAAAGATCCAACATGGGAGGAAGGGGGGGGGACAAGTAAAGGGAACATCAACTTGTTGCGCCTATGAAGGCTCCTACGAGGAAAGGGGGGAACACTGGCTACGCATATGGTTACGCGCCTTTCTTTTTGGTTGCAATCTGCTGCACGGCTGCATGTTCGTATATATTGTTGCTTGGTAACTTGCGTAACTCCAAAACGGTATGTCGTGTAATGTTGATAACTTTTGTATTTAGTACTTGTATGATATATAGCTATGCATCTACTTTTACTTTCTTATACAAAGTAAAGGGAAAATTGCAATGACTAAAAATTTCCGACTCAAAATTTTCAGAAATTTTCTTTTTAATCAGCCTTTTTTTCACGCCCGTAAAAAGGAACGTATGGGCAACGGATTCTTTATCCATTTCGGTCCTCTATATGAACTTCACTTGTTTCATTGAGGCGAATCTATGTTAATTTCAAGTCGTATTAAGCAGAATGCAAACTGAAGTAACGTTTTAAATTAGCGACACATCTTTAAATTGTCGGCAAATTTCTCACCAAAACTGACATGCTGAATTCAGAGTTTATTTTCGATGTAGCCGATATTTGGCACAATTCCCGTAGAACCAAAGTTTAGTATTGCCGATATTTCTATTATGAATTTTACAAAAACTGCCTTTTTTTGTTTAAGGTTACATTTAACTGGAGGGTGTATGAATTTTAAGAATTATTTTGATAACACTACGGCACTTATTTTGTTGCATTTTTGTTCTTTTTACGAGTTCTATTTAGTTTTTGATATGCTATTTCAGATTTTAGACGCTAATGAAAGTATCAATTTTTTTTTAATTTGGAACTTGACTCTTCACTTATCTATTTTTACCATGCTTAACCCTCTTACAAAAGTGTCTTAAGAATTCATAGAAAAGAAAATATTTCATACAAAAAAAAATATACTAATTCAGAAGAACAACTTCTAATGCGCTTTTATGAGAGGGAACGCATTCATATTTTATTCATTAAATCTATGCAACATTTAGCAGGTGTACAAAGAAGTAAGGTCAAATCCATATCAGATTTACTTTTCCGAATAGACGATCGAACTAAAAGTTCCATTCAGAACTAAACGAGCCAAATCAATATTCTCTAAATTAGCTAAGACAGCAGATTCTGCCAAACATACCTTTTTAAAATTTTAAGGTAGGCGAACACCCTAATTTTTGAAAAAAACATCGATTTTGAAATTTTGAGAAACGTAAAGGAGCCCTGATTTCCTTTCTAAATCCATAATTGTTTTTTGATTCGATGAATTATTGAGAAAACTAGAATTAATTTACGAAACTCAAATGAACAGCTTAAAACTGAAATTTATCTTTTCTTTCTTGATTTTTTTCATAACCACGTTTTCAAAGTTTTTATTTACGTCAACAACTCTAGCGAAAAAAGTATTAACTCTAAATATTTGAAACTTTGTAAAAATGGTCATTGAACATATTACTGTGATATAGACCTCGAAAAATTAATGTTCATGCTATGTGTGGTTTTGAAATAGTGATCAATTAAACTTAGGGGGCAAAAAGCCCGATTTTCCGCGGAAATTTTCAAACTTTTACTCATAAACCTGTTTTTAGTTAATTATTTCAAAACTGGAGGTCCATATCACACTCAGGTATCTAACGAAGTGATAGACACAAAAAGTTTTTAAAATTATGAAAAAGTAAAGGCACTGGAAGTGTTGAGGAAATGGCAGTTTTTTGCTTAAAATATGCCTCTTTTATTAAAAAACCTATAGATTTTTTTTCAACAAATACGTTATCAAAATGTGTTATTTATGTCTTGTTTAACAGTCGTATAAAATTTTAGAAAGGTGCAAAATGAACATTGAAGAAAAAAATATTTAGGGTGTTTGCCTACCTTAAGCCAAGTTGATGCAGCAAAATATGGCTCGTTCATATGATGAAATAGATACGTAAAAAATAAATAAACGAACAAATAAAGCAGTAGCACCTTTTTAGCAATGCAGCTAATTCGCAACTCCAGAGCTCGAATACGCTACCTTGCGGTGACTAACTATACTAAAGAAAAAGGTAAAACATGCCGTTCCACGTGTTTTCTTTGGGGAAAAATTACAGGCTTCAAACAGTTTGTGGTGTAATGTAATTTCAGAAGAATAGAAAAGGATGTTTCCCACAAACACGATGAAAAATTAGTCTTTCATTAATATTCAAAGCAAGTTATAAGTTACGGCATCTGTTTTTTTACCTTTTTCATCCGCCTTTAGACAGCAGAAGCAGCGCCCCCTATAGTTTATTGGAGTTGCGAATATATTTTTTCCATTAAAAACAAATCCTTAATCGCTTTCAAAAAGGAAAAAAAAATAATTAAATCGGTTTAACAGAGAAAAGTCATAAACTGTCACGGCTCGTTAAGCTTCAGCGCTATCTAGTAGGGCCATGGTTAAACATAAAGGATTCCGAATTTCGTTTTATTTGTTGTTGCCAAAAATAGAATACATAAATTAAAATTCAAGAGTGAAAATAAAAACATGAAAATTATTTCACAGTAAAAACCAGGGCTGTCATAGTCAGAATCGATCTCATTTTGAGGTAAAGGAGTTGGAGTTGGGAGTAGAAGGTTTTAAATTCAAAGAGTAAGAGTCGGTCATTTTCCCTCAAAGTCTGCAACTCCGCGGAAAATATTTTACTGCCTGATCGGTTAAAAGCATCGGACCTTGACCGGAGGGTTCCGAGTCTCGAGTCCGATCCGAGCCGGATTGAAGATTCACCGTCTTCATTAATGGTGACTGGGGAACGTACTTCATGGTAGCAAATTCAGGTTTTCCAAGAGCATGATTAGAGCCCCTAGTTGATAAAATCAACTTCGCTGCAAAACAATTTTCTTCTAAAACAGTTTCTAACTCGTGAATTAATTACGATTCCATTGATGTAAGATTCGAGTTCATTAGACAAAGAACTGTTGGTATTGAGATGTTAGTTTATGTTACGCGCGGCGTATCTAATTACGCTGCGCATAACAGTATTTAAAGTACTTATGTAACGGGGATCATCTACGGCGTCAGCATTAGCAATAAAATAATATAATTTATCTACTGAAAAATAAAAATCTTTGATTTACATCAAACTGGGAGTTTTAATATAACTGATCTTTTTCTAAGAAACATTTAATTACTTTGAAAAACGAAATGGAATCTTACGTAGGAATAGGAGAGAGGGGTTTGAAAAATCTTACATACCCTTAAATCGGGGTTGGGGGGGATCAAAAAGCGTGAAAATTATCCTTACGTAAATAATAAATGGCCCCTTATCAGGAAACAAATCACTTGCCCACCAATCTCATGTAATTCGTCTTATTTCATTAAGTGCGAAACGTGCTAGAGATGTTGTCTGTTCTTCCAGTGAAAAAAAAAAAAAAAAGATTATGTTCCACAAAAATATGGGCTTGATAATCTATGTAGAAAAGTGTTTGAATAAATTAGTTCAGTCTTGTCAAAATAAAGCCCTTCCCAGCCGAAACCATATCAAATTATTATGAGGTGGCGGGAGTTTCATTGATGATGACGTCAGGAGCGTTACTCGATCATTCTCTATTATATATATATGAGGCTTTATTTATGCCTTCCAGATGTTAGCAGATTTGATTTGAAAATAAACCTATCGTTGCCATCCGAAAAAAGAGAAAGAAAGATGTAAGTCATTTGCCAAACATTCAGAGGCCTGATTTAAGAAAGTTTTCATGTGACTAGTAATTGTTTTCCTCAACATTTAGTAATGTAAGTTAAGTTACAGCTCGGAAGATGTAGTTGTTTAACAATTATTACGAAATTAAGTCCAGTTTTGCAACGTTATAATCAGGGGTGTCCATCCCCCTCTCCCTCATAAAACGTCGTCAGGGCCCCCTATTTAATTGCTACGGAGCACCCCTTCAAGAATGTGATCTCCCAAAATAAGATGAAAACCCCGTAAAAATTACCTACCGTCTGAAAACTTCAATGAACCTCTTCTTGTAGGCCCGCCTGTCATAAGTTTTCGACGATTTCATTGGCTGCTGCGACGCGTCATTATTATTATTATTATTATTATGATTTAATAGTATTTAATGGATACTGTCTAGCATTATTTATTTTGCGGAAAGAAATTCGTTAGCCGGGAGTCTCCGCAATTTTTCCAATTGTTAGCAGTTTTGTGAAGCCAACGACTGAGTTCTAATGCATTTGAGCTTACCAGAATAAACTAATATAAAAAACCTATTTGGAGTATAATGTTTAAGTTTTAAATAAACGCCAAGTTGAGTAGAAGAAAGCGAAGGAAAGCACAGCCGTTCCATCATTTTCTTGAATCCATTTTGGGTTAGTGATGGGCATAATCGAGTTCTTATAATCGAATCACTCGATTATTCAAGATCATTCGAGAACTCGATTTTTGTATCTCGAGTTCTCGATGATCATACCTCGATTTCTGGATTATCACTTTCCGAGTTATCGATGGATGAACTAGTAACTTCGTTCCATTTATACTAATAGTTTATTGAATTATTGACAGCCGAAGTTCTGGAATTTTATCATTGACAGATGATTTCACTGACAGGATCATAAAAACGCTAAGACTCAAGCAAACAAGCTTGGAATTTTTAATACAGTAAGTATTTCGCATGTAATGGAGGGAAAATTTGAAACCTTCCGAAATTTTTGTCACGTAACGTACTTTTACTGCTACTTTCCATAATGGGGTCGTTTCCAAAGTTTTAAAATCATTATTTTCTGAAAGAGTATGATTAAAAACATAACATCTGACCTTTTTTAAAAATTTTTGACTCTGTTTAAATTAAAAAAAAAAATACTTAAGTCGGTGCGGTTTCATTGTTTACGCTTCTGCCGATGACATCACAAATGATGAAATGCCATTCAGTGTTGCCCTTCACAGAGCAAAATATTTAATTCGCATCTTCACTCACGTGTACTGGCAATGATATGGTTGATAGCAAGCGTAGAGTGCAATTTTTATTCGCATCTTGATTATCATAACGTGGAAACGCGGAAGAAAGATGCGCCAAAGAGCATCACTTGTGACGTCATAAAGACCATGCCTTGTTTGAAAAATCGGACATTTTAAAAAATTAATTAAAAATTAACTGTTGTGAAAATAAAAGTATTTTCTGGGCACATGTTATCATTTTTTTTTACTTATTCCATCAATTTCAGTGACAAAAAGTACTACTTTTGACTGAAGGAAACAACCCCATTGTCAATAAGTTATTCGTCAGATGGTGCTCTCTCGCTATCAAGTAGGAAAATCTTCGTTAGTGAATCGAAACTTGGCATTCTTACAAGTACAACAATTAATTTGCAATTGTTGCAAATAAAACAAGTACAAGATGTACAGAAAATGACGATACCGTAAAATTTGACGAATGCACCGATTTGTAAACAATCGAGACAGACTGTTTTGAAGTAGTTATTTTGGCTTTTCGAAGGTGCGGGAAAAATTCAATCATTAGGATTGTCGGAAATTTTCCTCATTGTCGCCAATTTTCTTCCAAGTATTAAGCGTGGTGTATTTCGCCTATGTTTTATTGAAAGAACAAAATGAAAATTTGCTCAAAAATTTGGCTGTCCTGCCAAAATTGCCTCCTTATCTGCCTCATTTTCAACTGATATTGATTGTATTAGGAATTACCATCAGCAAAAGAAATAAAATTCCACCAGAAAGATAAATTACAAAAATACAAGTCTCGCTTCCGCAGTAAAAAGTTTTGTGATCTCATGTAAAGTCAAGTCAGTTGTTTTAGTATCTTGGGAAGCACCTATTTAACAACTTTGCATAAACTGTTTTCTATTAGGCTACTTTACAATGTTTATGGTGACCATAATAATATTAGACATCTTTTTTTTCTGTAATATATTAGACATGGCAATTGCATGGCAACATACTAACATAGCAATAAAGGGCACTTATCTGTTCCACTGGTACAGGCGATTAACTCGCGAAATTTGATACAGCAGACAACACGCTGAATATCCTTTCGTAGCCTTTAAAAAAAAAAAATTTAAATAATGTTTTTATACATATCCTGAATATTGTCGCGAATAAAGTCTGCTTGGCGAGATTTATTAGCTTTAAATGAAAAGATTCAGAATAATCTATTATTTAGTTAACTTCTTATGTAATATATGGGGCTAGTAGAAGTAATTCACGCAATACGTAAGCAAGGACAAATAAAGCGCTCAAAAAGTAGCACATCTCTGTTTTTACCTGTTATGTTTTCATGCGATTGCCAAGTCAATATGATCTTTGTGAGACACATTAATAGGAACAAATTATGGCAAAGTTGTGAAATAGGTGGTTTTCAAAATTCTAATTAAAAGAACTGACTTGAATTTCCGTGAGATCTCAACAATTTTTCAAATCTAAAAACCTGCAAATTGCACTTAATATTTCTTTAATACAAATGTTTAAATAACGAAAAATCTATATTTTTTCGCTTATGTATGCCTTTTCTTAAAAACAGTAGTAGGAAATATAGTTCAGGTATTTTTTTGTGTGATGTAAGACAGGTTAAAACATTGTTGTGTTCTGAATAGAGATTAGATGAAAATGAAATGCCAGTATTGCAATCAGTGGCGGATACAAGAGGGGGGGGGTCAAGGGGTCATGATCCCCCCTCCCAAACACCGAATGAACATATTTGAATGTTTGCTTGAAAAAATTAAACTTGATCGGAACCATATGAAAAAGAATTTTTTTTAAATTCAATATTGGGCATTACATGAAGGGGTGGATAAGGAGGGGGGGGGGGGTTCATGTGGATCGCGACCTCCCCCCCCCCAGAATATGTAAAATTCCTTTGTAATCGTTGCAAGGTTCATTGCATTTGAGTAGTGAAAATGTCTGCTTGAAGAAAAAAAAAAAAAAAACCTGAACGGAACTATAAAAAAAAGAAAATAATTTCTGAATTCCTTTTTTTTTGGCGCAACATGTCATTTGCTATTGATGCATATCTTTGCTTGAGACAGTCTTTCTACGGCGCTCTTTTCAGGCGCCAGTGAAACTGAAGTAACGAAGAAGTATCTGCCTCCCGATTACTTTTTATGCAACAAATTTAATGGACGATAGGAATATTTCCAGAGCTGTAAGGTATCGCTTCAATTGATAAAACATTTGATTGTTTAATTATTTTTTTGTGTAAAGTCTATGTAAATTATTATTCCTTTCTCTTGTGATTTTTAGACAGTTTCGTTTTTGTTCGTGCTGAGTTTATTTGTAAATGTACCGTGAATAGGAAATTAGTTTAAATCAGTTTTTTAGATTTTGTGTCGTGTAAGAAATGTAAAATTTTAGTTTCGTGTTTGCGCGAAGTTTTCCGTAAATTAGCCCCTTATAATGAAAACAGTGCTGAAAAAAACCGCGTGTTGTTTGAAAAGGAGTACTTATAACAAAAACAATGAAGTTTTTGGGTGACAAAACGTTGTCTTTTTTTTTTTTTTTTTTTGCAACGTTGAAAAAAACTGATGAACCCGAGTTCCTGTATCAGATTTTCGATTTTCCTACGACCAAAAAGAATCATTCGTGAATATTAATGAATGTCTAAATTTTGTTCATAAAATATTTAATTTTTAATTAGATTTTCGCCGCATTTTTTAGTGAAGTTTTAATAGAGTATATTTCTGCGTACAAGATAGATGTGTCATAATCAGATATGAGTGAAATGAACCTTCTTTAAGGAGATATCAGTACATAAAATATAAAAGAGAGCAGAGACCGTCGTAAGAAGCTATTATCCTAATGTTTATTTTACTTTAATTAATGTGCAATAACTGTGTAGGTATGTTAGCTAGTTAAAGTTTCATTACAACTTTTATGCCAAAGAATCCTTCATTTAAGGCCCAGATCTATAACTTTCGGGTTACCCTACAAATATCAACAAGCCTTATACGTGTTTTGAACTCGGTATCTGAAATGCCCATTTTATTGAAAATCGCTATGCAAATTTGAACAGGAAATATCATACTATCCCTTCACGGCATTTACGAAGTGAATCCCAGAGGGCAAACCAAGTGGTTTACTTTAATTATTATTATTTTAATTAAATGTAACCTAAGTTTAATAAAATTTCCTTGAGTGAGACTACATAATCTTGGGTTGCCGTTTCCGAAAATTTAGGGCTGACAACACATTATAAAACCTGAAAAATTATTTTAAAAAAAAACCTTTAAAAATAGTTATTTCAATAACTTTTGTATGCAATTTTGAACATTTTACGGGGAGGGGGAAGGGGATTTTCTTATAGTTATTAAAAATTTCAGAGTGTCTTCAAAAAATTTTACTCGATTCTTCTCTCACTCCTGGCCGTGGACCCCCTCACTAATATGAAATCCTGTATCCGCCCCTGATTGCAATGTATGTAGCTCTTCAACAATACTCGCATTGCTACAATGTGTTGATATAAATGTGTTTTTACAATGCTTGCATTACCGAAAGAAGATATTTTGTTTTTTGTCCCTAATTGACTTTTCTTTAAAAATAAAGGGATTTTTTTCCTAAAGGTCTTGGACAAGTAGAACATATTATCTTCTGGATAAAGATGTCAATATATATAAAAAAAAACTATTGCCATGTATGTAGCTATTAAACAGCTTTAGTTAAGAGCTCGAAATTTGCCTTGCAATCCCTTGTGAGATGCCTTACTGCGTTTGAAAAAGATGAGGTTGAGTAAAACATGCGTAGTAAGATGTTTGCATGGTTATAAATATTTCATTTCTTTCGAGTATAAATGATTCACTTTTCTGCAGGCCGTCAATCGCTATTCCAAAGTGTGTAGCTTCGAAATTAATAGAATGTATTGCTACATTTTTATTGATAGTTCATGGTTTCGTGAATTATCAATTAAACAATATATACTAGAAGAGTTTTTAATAGAGAATCCTGTTAAAATAAGAAGTGTTTCTCAAAGTTTACGATTGCCTAATGGAAGCGAATTATTTTCTAACTGGTAAACGTAATGTTTATTAATTAGAAATGTATAATAGCGAAGAAACTTTTTTTTTTTCTTTCTAACTGCATTTTCCTTAAAGAAATAGTAGCAAATCTAATTTAGGTATTTTTTTGTATGATGAGAGACAATGAAAACAAATTTGTGCTCTGAAAAAAGAGTAGTAGAAAATGAAATATCATATTTGCATTATTTGTAACGCCCCAACAATGCTTACAGTGATACATTGTGTTGCTGTGAATTAGTTTCTACAATGCTTACAGTAGTAAAGGAAGATGTTCTTGTTTTAATTTTTTTTGGCCTTTTAACGTTTTAAAAAAATAATAAATATATAAAAAAAACCATAAACGAAGGGATTTTTTTTTCTGCAGTGTTGCAGTTTTTGTTAATTTGAAAAGGTTATATTCTGAATAGAGATTTGAAAACATTCAATGAAACTATTCCTCTTTGTGGGTCTTTTAAACAGAGCTTTAGTTAAAATCCCGAAACTTGCCTAGCAATCCCCAGTGAGACGTTTTACTGCGTTAAGCGTGGAACTTGGGATAGGCAAAGTCTGTTCTTCTGTTCGGGACATAAAAAAATGAAAAAGATGAGGTTGCATAATGCATTTGTGTCTCAACCTGTGTAGTAAGATGTTTCTATAGTTATCAATCTGACATTTCTTTCGAATATAAATGATTCACTTTCCTGCCGGCAGTCATGTGCTATTCCAAATTCTGTAGCTTCAAAATTTCTAGAATGTATTGCTTCTGCTGTTTTTATTGATAGTTCATGATTTCGTGAATTATCAATTAAATAATGAATACTAGCAGAGTTATTAATAGGGAATCCCATTAAAATAAGAAGCATTTCTCAAAGTTTACGATTGCCTCATGGAAGTGAATTATTTTCTAACTGGTAAACGTAATGTTTATTAATTAGAAATGTATAATAGCGAAGACACTTTTTTTTTTTTTTGCTTTCTAACTGCATTTTCCTTAAACAAATAGTACCAAATCAAATTTAGGTAAGTTTTTGTATGATGAGAGACAATGAAATCAAATTTGTGCTCTGAAAAAAGAGTAGTAGAAAATGAAATATCAAATTTGCATTATATGTAACGCCCCAACAATGCTTACAGTGATACATTGTGTTGCTGTGAATTAGTTTCTACAATGCTTACAGTAGTAAAGGAAGATGTTCTTGTTTTAATTGTTTTTGGCCTTTTAACGTTTTAAAAAAATAATAAATATATAAAAAAACCATAAACGAAGGGATTTTTTTCTGCAGTGTTGCAGTTTCTGTTAATTTGAAAATCTTATATCCCTGAATAGAGATTTGAAAACATTAAATGAAACTATTCCTCTTTGTGGGTCTTTTAAACAGAGCTTTAGTTAAGATCCCGAAACTTGCCTAGCAATCCCCTGTGAGACGTCTTACTGCGTTAAGCGTGGAACTTGGGATAGGCAAAGTCTGTTCTTTTGTTCGGGACATAAAAAAATGAAAAAGATGAGGTTGCATAATGCATTTGTATCTCAACCTGGGTAGTAAGATGTTTCTATAGCTGTTAATCTTGTCATTTCTTTCGAATATAAATGATTCACTTTCCTGCCGGCAGTCATGTGCTATTCCAAATTCTGTAGCTTCAAAATTTCTAGAATGTGTTGCTTCTGCTGTTTTTATTGATAGTTCATGATTTCGTGAATTATCAATTAAATAATGAATACTAGCAGAGTTATTAATAGGGAATCCCATTAAAATAAGAAGCATTTCTCAAAGTTTACGATTGCCTCATGGAAGTGAATTATATTCTAACTGGTAAACGTAATGTTTATTAATTAGAAATGTATAATAGCGAAGAAACTTTTTTTTTCTTTCTAACTGCATTTTCTTTAAAGAAATAGTAGCAAATCTAATTTAAGTATTTTTTTGTATGATGAGAAGCAATGAAAACAAATTTGTGCTCTGAAAAAAGAGTAGTCGAAAATGAAATATCATATTTGCATTATATGTAACGCCCCAACAATGCTTACAGTGATACATTGTGTTGCTTTGAATTAGTTTCTACAATGCTTACAGTAGTAAAGGAAGATGTTCTTGTTTTCAATTCTTTTTTGGCTTTTAAACGTTTAAAAAAAAATAAATATATAAAAAAACTATAAACGAAGGGATTTTTTTTCCTGCAGTGTTGCAGGTTTTGTTAATTTGAAAATCTTATATTCTGTATAGAGATTTGAAAACATTAAATGAAACGATTCCTCTTTGTGTAACACTGTGTTTCCGTCCAGAGAGCAATGGAAGGATGTACTGGATATCATTGGCAATGCACACGAAATCTGGTTTACAGATGGTTCCAAGACTGCGTCTGGAACTGGTTCTGGTGCATATTGCAGCAGCAATAACACTTATCTGTGCTTCTCTTTAGGAAAGCTAGCTACTGTCTACCAGGCAGAAACTTTAGCCATACTGGCTTGTGTTAACAACTGCCTAGATCGAGGCCAAAGAGGGAAAGTTATCAGAATATTCTCTTATAGCCAAGCTGTGTTGAAAGCTCTCAATCGTAACTGTTTTGCTACCAAAACAGTTTGGGAGTGCCATAATGCACTGGTAAGACTGGCTGACAGTGATAGGGTCTCCTTTTACTGGGTTCCTGGTCACCGTGATATGTTAGGTAACGATTTGGCAGATCAGTTAGCGAAACAGGGCTTCAATGTACCGTTTATGGGACCCGAACCTGTCCTCTGTCTGCCCTACAATGCAGTAAGGACTACTGCAAAGAACCTTCTTATGGATGAATCATATGGCTTGTGGCTTCAGTCGTAGTCTCAAAGACAGGCCAAGACTATGAACCAGCAGCCTCCCTGGCTCAGGTCTAAGGAACTGCTTAACTTAAGCAGGAATGAGATCAAAAAGTTTGTTGCGTTACTAACTGGACACTGCTCTCTTAATAGGCACCTTAATCTGATGGGTGTTACCGACAACCCTTCGTGTAGCGGATGTCATATGGCTGATGAAAGCTCAATTCATGTGCTAGGTGAATGTGACTTCCACTCTGCACAAAGATTTGAGCACTTGGGATACCACTATGTAGATCCCTGGGAACTGCCTAGTATTTCGGTTAGGCAACTGCTGAGATTTATTTCTGTTACTGGGCTCCTTTAGTAGTCTAAGCGGGGATAGTACAATAGACCTGTGATCTCGGTGCTCGCGCTGTTTTCAAGCGCCCCCCTTTTCACTTCATACTTCATTCCTCTTTGTGGATCTTTTAAACAGAGCTTTAGTTAAGATCCCGAAACTTGCCTAGCAATCCCCTGTGAGACGTCTTACTGCGTTAAGCGTGGAACTTGGGATAGGCAAAGTCTGTTCTTCTGTTCGTTACATAAAAAAATGAAAAAGATGAGGTTGCATAATGCATTTGTATCTCAACCTGTGTAGTAAGATGTTTCTATAGTTATTAATCTGTCATTTCTTTCGAATATAAATGATTCGGCAGTCATGTGCTGTTCCAAATTCTGTAGCTTCAAAATTTCTAGAATGTATTGCTTCTGCTGTTTTTATTGATAGTTCATGGTTTCGTGAATTATCAACTGAACAATAAATACAAGCAGAGTTATTAATAGGGAATCCCATTAAAATAAGAAGCATTTCTCAAAGTTTACGATTGCCTCATGAAAGTGAATTATTTTCTAACTGGTAAACGTAATGTTTATTAATTAGAAATGTTTAATAGCGAAGAAACTTTTTTTTTTTGCTTTCTAACTGCCTTTTAATTAAACAAATAGTAGAAAATCTAATTTAGGTATTTTTTTGCATAATGAGAGACAATGTAAAATATTTTGTGCTCTGAAAAACGATTAGACGAAAATGAAATACCATATTTGCAATATATGTAACGCCCCAGCAATGCTTACAGTGCTACAATGTATTGCTGTGAATTAGTTTCTACAATGCTTACAGTAGCAAAGGAAGATGTTCGTGTCTTTTTTTTTTTTTGACCTTTAAACGTCTTAAAAATAATAAATAAATTGAAAAACCTCAAACCAAGGGATTTTTTTCTGCAGTGTTGCAGTTTTTGTTAATTTTAAAATGTTGTGTTCTGCATAGAGATTTGAAAATATTAAATTGAGCTATGCGTTTAGCTGCAATACTTAAAACAACATTGACGGTTATTTCAAAAAATTAGAAGCTAAAACAGTGATTAAAAAAAAGAAAAAAAAAACAGATTTCCCTATAAACTAAATAAGCTATAGCTTAGGCAGAGTTGTCAACCTTAGAGGAACAATTTGAGGAACATTGGTGGTGAATTTGAGGTGCCATTTGAAATTTTGCGAAGCAATTCGGTATTTTGTATAAAAACCAATAAAAATAACGAAAACCACTTAACTAAAATTGTTTTCGAGTTTTAATAATCGTGTCAAGTATTAGTATAACAATAATTATTCTTAAATTAATAAAACGTCTTTAAACAGTATTTCAATCTTTGAGTGTAAGCATCTTTAATTTCTCCTATTAACATGTTTAACAGGATAATAGCAAAATATAAGCTTGAATACGTTTCGGTTGGGAAATGCATAGCAAAATAACTTCTTTGCGGAGCCGCGGAGTTTCGTCCTTTTGAGCAACTCCACAAAATGCGGAGCAGTTGGCAACATTGGCTTAAGGCACACACTTTGTTAAAGGCCTTCAACTCCCAAAAATTTCATGATTTGTTTCGAAAAAAAAAGGAAAGTTCTTGAAAAAATAAATTTCATTTTAAAGTGCTTCTTAAAAATCTTGAAAATTAGGACAAGTGTGGATACAAATAAGAGTTGCTCTTACAAAGTTAGAATAATACTGTAAAACTGTACAGTCTAGTACTAACTTTCAGAGACCGGAAAGGGCAAATGAAATAAACAATTTGCACCAGGTTTAGCTTTTTTTTTTTTGGATGTTTGGGTCCGACCCCTATTTTTACTGTACTATTGTGAGAAGTATTATTTTGTTTAGTGTGGAATTTGGGATAGGCAAAGTCTGTTCTTGCACTCGGGACATAAAAAGATGTTTCAATAGTTATTAATCTTTCATTTCTTTTGAATAAAAATGATTCACTTTCTTGCCGGCAGTCATGTAATATTCCAAATTCTGTTGCTTCAAAATTTCTAGAATGTATTGCTTCTGCTGTTTTTATTGGTAGTTCATGGTTTCGTGAATCATCAATTAAATAATATATACTAGCAGAGTTATTAATAGGGAACCCCCCCAAAAAAAGAATCATTTCTCAGAGTTCACGATTGCTTCATGGAAGGGAATTGTTCTCTAATTGGTGAACTTAATGTTTCTTTAATAGAAATGTTTTAATGACGAAGAAATGCTTAACTTTTGGCTTCTAAATGCCTTTTCCTAAAAAAAAACGAGCTAATGTGTGCATCACATGACTTCCTTTTACTCCAATTTAATGTCATTTCCCCATTATTCGCTATTTTAATGTGATTCAATATTTATTCTCTAAATATCACCAACAATGGCCAAATTGAAACCAAAAAAAAAAAAAAAAAACTCCGCCAAATTTGTCGCCAAGTTGGCGACAAAACTTGGCGACCAAAAGACTGGCGATATATCGCCAAGTGTCCGACAAATTATAACGCCACTTGAGTTTACATCGAAATTAACAATGATTTCCCCCCAAAAAGGTGCAAAAGACCCCCTTAGGAACATCCGAAAGCAACCAAAATGGGAGGTGCACAACTAGACCCCACTACGAGTCTATGTACCAAATTTCAACTTTCTAGGACATACCATTTTTGAGTTATGCGAGATATACGCACATACGCACATACACACATACGCACATACATACAGACGTCACGAGAAAAGTCGTTGTAATTACCTCGGTGATGGTCAAAATGGATATTTCGCGTGTCTATACATTCTTAGGCACTTTTCCGCATGTGGTCGAATCGAAAAAAAAACTCAACATTCATTTGGGGGTGAGCAAAATGGAAATTAAGGGCGATTTTTGAGTGAAAATTTTTTCGTGAATACAATACTTCCTTTTTTGTAAAAGGAAGTAAAAAAATAGCAACAAATATATTTCAGTTTTTTTTTTTTTTTTTTTTTGTGGTATTTGAGACAAGTTAAAAATGTTGTGTGCTGAATAGAGATTCGAATAAAATGAAAATTCAATGGATAACTCTTCAACTATACTTACAGTGCTACAATGTGTTGCTACAATTTTTACAGTAGCAAAAGAAACATTTTTTTTTTGTTGTTGTTGTTTTTCTTTTACAATAGCGGAGTTTTAAGTAGGGGATTCGATTGAACTAAATTTAACAAATTTAGATCGAAATGTTACCGTAACTTGGGAAAGTCTTAACATCTTCATACTAACTTCAAAACAATCTACTTCGATAATTTACTAATCAGTGCATTCGAGAAATTTTGTGGCATCACCATCTTTTGTATATTTTGTGGTAATTTAACAACGCCAACTGACTAATGGGGGATTTCCTATTTGATAGAGAAGAATATTTGAGAGAGTTCCATCTGTTGGATAACTAATTGACAATGATGGAAAGTAGCTCTTTAGTTACATCACTTTAGTTAAATCTCGGAATGTTTTAATTTTTTCTTCCGTTATATCATAAGTACTAACTGTATTTAAAATTTCACCATTTGTGAGTGCTCAAAGTACCTTATATTTTTGATGATCCTATCAGTGACAAAGTTCAAGAACTTCAACAACAATGATTTATATATTTTTAGTGATGAAACGAAATTTTCTAATATAGTTCACTGTCACATGTTCTCTTAATAACTAAAAAATAATACTTATAGCTTTATCCACATCAAAGTTAAAGGGGGTCAAAAGTGCCATGAATTTCTTCTAGAGAAGGATGGTACGGCTGTGCTTTTGTTTGGTTGGAAAAGGTTCATGAAAGTTTTCAACGGGCATATAATTTTAATCACATTTTTAAGTAGTTTTCATCATATTTTTTGAGGTCTCATTCTTGGAGGGGTGCTTCGTAGCATTTTAATGGGCTACGCTGTCTCCCTTTAAGGGGGGGGGGGGTTGCGCACCCTTGTTTATGACGTTGTGAAACTAGACTGAATTTCGTATTCGTTGTTAAGTAACAGCTCGCAAAATGTTTAAATTACTTAACGAAACCGGAACTCCGAAGTGCAATACATCTTTCAAATATGCACGGGGTGGGTGACAGTTCTGGAGTGGAGTTTTGAACAAATTGAAAAGTCTTTCAATCTCTCATGAAATTCGCTTGCAATGGATCCCATCCTATGTCGACATAGCTGGCAACGAGATTGCAGACGAACTTGCTAAAAGTGGCGCAGGTCTGCCCACGCTTTATTTGACTTATCTCACTTGGATTCTTTCCGAATTTGTATTTCCGCTTTATTAATTATTCCTTCTATCTGCACACTCCAGGTACCAGGGAAAACATCTTGGTGGTTCCCTGTTTCGCTGTTGCAGCAGACAGGAGCAGACTGTCATATCTCGTTTTCGCAGTTGTCATCTGAAATCTATGACAACCAAGAACAAAGTTAAAATTTATACTACGTGTCCAAAGTGTACTGCATACCAGTACCGGACTGTGTCCTCGACTGTCTTGATTATCTTAAGAAGGTTTACATGTGGATACACCCTATGTGCTTGATATGCTCAGGGTCCCTGGAGCTTTGGTTTAGCTTTGCTAACAAATAAGGACAAGCAGCAGCAACAACAACTTAACTAAATGTTGAGCTAAACTATGACAATTCACATGAAAATCTTCCTAAATTAAGCGTTTGAATGTTTGGCAAAGAAGTAAAGACTACTTTCTCTTTTGTTTTTGGATGGAAACGGTGCGTTGATTTTCAAAACATAACTGCGAATATCCCGAGCTTATAAAAATTTCGAATCGTGGCGAATTACTCAATGACTGTTATTTAAGCATTTTTTTTTTTTTGAGCTACACGACCACAGTATTTATCACAATACATAAATAACAGAACAACGTGCAAATAAAGCTTTAGAGGACAATATTCAGTGAATATCAGTGAAAGTTAAAGCAGATAAGGGGATATTCCGATCATTGAGATTTTGGCGCGATCGCTAACTTTTGGGCAATAATCGTTTTATTATGATTCTGTCGATAAAACGTAGAACAAAATATATCTTGGGTGCACTTACACTTGATATTTGGGCGTTAAGAAAACTGGTGATATGGGAAATTGCGAAGGATACCAGTTATTAAAATCTTCTCATACAAAGATTAGGAAAACCAAAATATCTTCATACTCACTTTAAACTTGAACTTAAGGCAAATTTGCTTCGAACAAGCTATTTTGGAAAAAATTCTTGACGAAGTACATGTATAGAAAATATCTTTCTTATTCGAATAATTTTCGGTCAATTTTAAACACTTCAAAAAAAAAAAAAAATCTTAACATTAGAGTCTACGTGAATATTTAAGGCAAATGCCGAGCCCAACTTTAAAGACGATTTGCTTCAAATTATGTTGGAAAAAGAACTTGACGAAAAAAAAGTAAAGAATATATCTTTTTCATTTGAACAATTTCTCGTTCAGTTTTGAACAGTTCAAACCCCTGACCAATTCAAATTTTTCACTCTTAGCGACAATGAGAAAAAGTTTTTTGGCACCGAAAATTGAAAATATTGTGTAGATTCTAAATATATTCTCAAATTTTAGCCTACTTTCCTGGAACAAGAAGCTCCGACCGGAACTAAACGATCCTATTTTCCTGTCATCTAATTTCTAGTATCTAATTAACATTCTCTAAATCAGCTAAAACTGCAAATTTTGTCAAACATGCCTTTCTAACGTTTTAAGCTGATTTCTAGAACACCCTGAAAATAGCTAAATAAAATAAATTTGCTCCATTCTTGAACTTTTTAATCCTGAAATATAAATCCTGAACTTCCATGGCGAATTCACCTCAAACAAACTTCGAAAAAAGCTCTTGATGGAGAGATCAGACTGAATATCTTTCTGATTTGAACAATTTTTCGTTCAGTTTCGAACAGTCCAAATACACATAACATTACGCTTATGGGGAACTAAAAATGAATGGAGATCCCTAACTTAAAGGCAGATTGGCTTCAAATCACTTTGTTGTAAAAAACTCTTGATAAGGAACATGTGAAGAGTAGTTTTTTAATTTTTTAAAAATTTATCTATTTTAAGGGTATTTTTTAAACAATTAAAATTTTGGTAAAAGTTAATTTTTGTCGTCAAAAAGTTGAAAACATTGTGCAGATTCTAACTACATTCTCAATTTTTAGTTTTAAGAAATGCCGAAAAAAAAAAGTAAAATCAAAGTTCAATCTTCCGTAAAATTAACATTGACAATAAGTAAGAGGTAAATATGATTGAATAAAAATAAAATGTATTCAAAACGCAACTGTTTTTACCAGAGGTGTGTTCTCGGTTTTAAAATAATGACCAACTCCCGACTCTCCGAATCCTAGAATTTTAGGGTCTTCGACTTCGACACCTGCACCCAAAATTAGTCCGACTCTGACTCCGCAGCTTCGGCACAAATACAGACTATCAGGGTAAATGACCGATACCGAATTTTTTATCCAAAAAGCAGTCTGACTCCAATTTCAGAGGAAAAAGGACCGACTCTGCCCCTGACTCCGGTTTCAGGAATTTTATGGTCTCTGACTGTTTCCAAAACATTGGCAGAGTTGCGGACTCTACATGTTTCCTGATTTTAACAATGATTGCTGACATGATTTGTTTTTATTTTCATTCCCAAGTTTTAGTTTATTTATTCTATTTTTGGATACGGGAAACAAAGAAAAATTAGAGTCCTTTGTGTTTTATCAGAAAGAGCTGAGCAGAAGATTTTTTTTTTGTTTTAGATAATGAAAGTTATTGATTGAAGTGGATATTTTATTCTTTTTAAATTTATTTTTTAAAGTACATTTATTTATTTCGACGTCATGGTTACAAATAGTTTGCGTTCCTTCAAAGCTCAATTCAAGCGGATTTTACATTGAAAAACGGGATTTTTTTGTGCACTATCAAGTTTTTTTTCAGGAAAAACACTTTTACAGATGAACTTTATAGCAAAATTTCATCTAAATGCAAAATTTCCAGATTATAAATTCTCACCGTTGAAGATTCATAAAAAAATAGAAATACTGTAATAGTATACAATGTAAATATATTTTTTATCATAAGTGTACGGGTAAAAATTGGTGGTAATAATCATGACATCTTTATTACCGCATTTTAATAACTAGTATTTCTTTTTAAATGGGTAAGCCTTGTATTATTAATTCTAGAAAACTACCAGTCATAATATGACGGGTGCTAAGTTCTTTTCCATTCCATTTGTAATAACAAGAAACACAATGAGTTGGGGATGCTATTGCAATTCGTGATTGCGGAACACGTAAGTTGGATTTAAGATGTCAAAATTCAAATGAATGCCTGACTGGATGCTGAATGTTTTTTTTTCATGAGCTTGTTATTGTTAATTCTTTTTTTTTCTTTTTGAAAACTCTTATAGATTTTTTTTTGGAAAATTATACAAATTACTACTACATTGTTTAAATTGTGCTACTACCTTAATTTTTCGTTCATTCAATTCTTACGTATCTGTTTCATCAGAATAGAGAGGATTTTTTTTTTTTGAAATTAGCATAAAATTTTTAAAAGGCATGTCGGATATAATTTGCAGTATTAGATAATTTAGGAAATAGATACTAGAAAGTCGATTTTGCTATACGGGAAAGTGGGCTCATTTAGTTACGGTCGGAGCTTCTTGTTCAACATTCAAACTGAAAAACAAAACGGTTAGCTTCGATTTTGTTAAGAAGGAGGGGGTTCGGGGGGTTTTCCGCCTGAAACTTTTCAAAATTGTTGCTCTGAAAATGTTGTTTCAGTTGTTTTTTTGGTGATGTTGAAAAAAAAAAAAACTTTTTCTAGTTTGCATCGTCTTGAAGACGCATTCAATACAACAATTGCTAATGTTAAGGAAAAGAAGTTTGGGATCGCTCCCCCAGCAAGTTTTGGAAATTAAAATTCCAAAAACTTAATTGCCTAATCTAGCAGCAATGTAAAGGCTACGCAGATCCTAATTGTAGCATCACGACACTGCCAGATTAAATATGCCGGTTTTCTCAACTTTAACTAGGATGAAAAGAAATCACTGTATTTCGCAATTTCAAAGTAGGAATGAATTTTTATGTATTTATTATAATAAAGACAGTGATTAAAAAAAAAATCAGTTTTTGCCTTTTTTTTTTTTTTTTTTGCTTTTTTTTCTATAATTGCCACAGATTGAAATAAAAAAAAGAATTAAGTTCCAGTCAGGGGGCGGCTGCAGCCTTATATCCGTCTTCCTAGATTCGCCACTGTCTTTATGATGCCACAATTGATGTACTTTGGCGCACTACTCCATTGGCGATCTGAATGTTTTCAAGCGCCAAAGTAAATCATTAGGGAAGTATAAAGACCACGCCTTGTTTGAAAAATCAGACATGTAAAAAAATTAATCCAAAAATAACTGTTGGGAAAATGAAAATATTTTCTGGGTCCATGTTAATTTTTTTGCTCATTCTATCAATTTCAGCGACTAAAAGTAGTACTTTTGACTGAAGGAAACAACCCCATTGACCAGAACGCAAATTTTACCATACAATTTTATTTTCTACGAGTAACCATTTTCTACAACCATCAGGCAGGAGGTGGATGATGGATTTGCATTAGGCTTCAGTTTCAAATGAATTTTAAGAAATTATCTGTGTGTGAAAAACGTTAATAATAAGAGACAAACGTAACTCCTTACAACGACAAAATACTTTATTATTTCATCAAATTTATTTAAAAAACGAGGAAGAAGAAAATAAAAATAAATTAACACATTTTACATTTTCGTATCAAAAGGGAAAAAATATTCAACGGAAACTATCATGAAACTATACGTGTACAATACAAATTTTTTATTCATCTGTTCGACGAATAACATATAATTTCTCGTTAAAACTACCGAGTATTTGCTAGGAAACTATAGTCTAGCTCTTATGAGTTGACTTGCGCTCCTTCGAGGCTTAAATTATTTCATTTGCTGAAATAGGGGAGAGGAAAACCTTTTTACGTTGCGATAACGATTATTGGGGTTATGCAGATCTAAGAATGTCTCATCTATCAATCCTCTCGTTCAAGGACAAGCATCAACTTAACAGAGCCCCACTACATATTCTACTACGAAATTTAGGTATTAAAAAATCTAGAATTTTATAATCATTTTGAATTTTATAAGTTTAGAATTTTATAATTAGAGATAGACTTAGATTAAGAATTTTATAATCGCGTTGCTTTTTTCCTATCTGACTGAACTAACTTGAATAATTAGTGATTCAATGAAAAAATATTTTTTCTTAATGTAAAATAATAAGAAAGGATCAACTTTTCTTCCGACTGAACAAAATTCCTACATAATTTAACATAAGTCATTATACAGCTGAAACATAAAATGAACACAATAGTTAAAATAGTTACACAATGACTATAAATCAGCTACAAAAAGAAAATTCTAGATGCTTGCTAATACAATAGCGCACCATTCATCGACATAAATGTAGTAATTTGTTCTCAGACACACATGTCTCTTGAACTACGAATAATTTACAAGAAATGGAGAAGACTTCAGTGAATCGAGGTATAATAAATTGGAGGGCGCATTATTCGAACATGCTTCGTTAAACGGAGTGTTCTTTCTGTACCACGTGAGTCAGAACCGTTTGGTGACTAAAGGTTGTACGTTTGGATTTCTTATTGCTGTTTACCTAGATGTAATATAGACATAGCAACAGGCGGGACATATAAGAGAAAATGATCACCAGGAACGAGTAGGAGAATCATATCACGTCGCAGCCCAATCAACGAATCGTATTGGCTGGACTAAAGTAATTTTTAATCATGCAATTAAAGACAACCAATCAGGGCGTGTTTGGAAACACAATAGCGTGATAATTATTTACAGGGTGTCCGTGAAAAGAATCCCTGATTTCAAAATTAAATATCTCTAAAATGAAGGCCGATATTGAAATAAAATAAAATAAACGGTATGTTTATTGTGAAACCAATAAAATCATGTACAGAAACTTGGAAATTAGTAACGAAAATTGCCAGCAGGGGCGCTGCACGCTGTAATTGCAATAGAAATCTACATAAATAGTGCTGCGAAGGGGTTAGGCGCTTCAGCAGTACTTACATTTACGCTAGAAATTATCGTTTAACCCCTTCGCAGCACCATTTAGATACAGCGTGCAGTGCCCCTGTTGGCCAGTTTCGCCACTAATTTCCAAGTTTCTGTACATGATTATTATGGGTTTCACAATAAACATACTGTTTATTTTATTCCAATATCGACCTTTGTTTTCGAGATATTTTGTTTTGAAATGAGGGAGCCCTTTCCTGGGCACCCTGCATGTAGAATCAGTAACCTGCCTCGGAGCACGTTATTTGTTTTTATTCCCCTGCAGGAAAAGAAATCCTGACCCACGTGATTCCTAACTTCTGAAACTCTTATAGTTACCA
Source organism: Uloborus diversus (assembly GCF_026930045.1). Lineage (NCBI taxonomy): Eukaryota > Metazoa > Arthropoda > Arachnida > Araneae > Uloboridae > Uloborus > Uloborus diversus. The sequence continues at coordinate 149,984,778 of NC_072731.1, read as the reverse complement.
TTGCGCAATCCATCTCTATTATACATCGATATTCAGTGCATGACACATTGATACATTCGACAAATACATTTTATCCAAAATTTCTTTAACTTTTTAATACTCATGAATGGGACATCATTCTTTTAAAAATGTATTTTAGAGAGTTCTTAGCGTTGTAAACACGTGTAACAGCTCAAGTTCTCCGTCTCTTATATTTGGTACAGAGAAATGTCTCGTATACTTTTCAAGACTCGGCTTTCAATATTACCCCATGGATGTCCTAAATGATGCAAGTCAGCTATCTTTATGTCACTGGCTTTCTAATGTTCCTGATTCAGACATAGTGATGCTGTCTGGAATCTAGCATGTGCAATAGAATGCAAATGATTAAAGGGTGGCTTGTTTCAGTAAGAGAGACTGTGCTGTTCTCTTAAAATTTAACCTTCTACGAAAAGCTTTTTCAGTTTCTAAACAAATTGTGCAACAAAGACTTGCGATAAGGTTTTAAACTATTCTGTTAAAGCTTTAGAATAGCTTTATTGCTGTTACTGAGAAAATCCTAGAATTATTTTTAGTCTGAAAATGTTGTCTGAGTCTCTGTTTACGATTGACAATACAATGCAGCGGTGTAGTAGTATTTACAAAAGGTTTCAGCTGTTAGCAGTAAAAAGCCTGGATAAATCTATTCAAAATGCATTTCTAAAGAAACATATTTCGCTAAAAATACCTAAAGTAATGAGTATTATAGGCGAAACCAAGTTTCTTAAAAGCATGGAATTAAAAAGTGACTTTCGTGAGGAAAAAAAATGTAGTCAATCCTAAGGGACCATGATGCCAGTTACACAAAATTAGAAAAGCGAAAATGAGAAAAGAGCAAATGCGACAACACAAAAAATAATAATAATCTCCACGACTTTAAGTTAAATACATCAAGTCCCTGCACGTCCTTTCTGTATATCATTCAGACAGCAAGGATTTAGAAAACAGTTTTGGTTTCGGTAACTCTGCACCAATGCGTGCTGAACACAGACGAGGTCTTCTCCGCTCCGGACTCCTCCGCGCATTCTGTACAGCGACTTCGGAACTATATCACAGGTAATAGGAATTCTGATTATCAGACTGTTGTCAGTTTCTCTGACGTCGGTATGAACGATTGCATTTCCTCAGACTTGATGCTCGCTATCTTCTCCACCACCGGAATAGGCACTGAAATTGAAAAAGGCACATCAGTTATTCCAGTCACATTTCTATTAATGCATGTGTAACATTGTATGAAGGAAAGGTGTCGGAAAACGAACATTACTACAAAATATGTAATGCATGCGACAAAACAAGGCATTAAATAAAATTGTTACACTTAAAATTCAACATATTTTCCGGCACATGAGTCAATTTTTTTATTTCTCTAAAATACATTAAATATCAGCTTTTTTTTTGCGACAAAATATGTAATGCATGCGACAAAACAAGGCATTAAATAAAATTGTTACTCTTAAACATCAACATATTTTCTGACACATGAGTCAATTTTTTTATTTCTCTAAAATACATTAAGTATCAGCTTTTTTTTTGCGACAAAATATGTAATGCATGCGACAAAACAAGGCATTAAATAAAATTGTTACTCTTAAACATCAACATATTTTCCGGCACATGAGTCAATTTTTTTATTTCTCTAAAATACATTAAGTATCAGCTTTTTTTTTTGCGACAAAATATGTAATGCATGCGACAAAACAAGGCATTAAATAAAATTGTTACTCTTAAACATCAACATATTTTCCGGCACATGAGTCAATTTTTTTATTTCTCTAAAATACATTAAGTATCAGCTTTTTTTTTTTGCGACAAAATATGTAATGCATGCGACAAAACAAGGCATTAAATAAAATTGTTACTCTTAAACATCAACATATTTTTCGGCACATGAGTCGATTTTTTTATTTCTCTAAAACACAGTAAGTATCAGCTTTTTTTTGTGCGGTATATGAAAATTATTTATAAAATGAGCGGAAATTATTCATAAAACGAGTGCGAGGTAGTATTTTCAAGTGACGACAGGGGTATCTCGATGGGAAGTCACTGTGAGCTCCCAAACATTTCTTTATTCGGAAATTTTTTTGGAAGTCGGCAAAATTATCATAACTTGGTTCATTTTGATTTCGTTTAAATATAACATTTTGAGTTATTTTCTACGTAAGACTTTTTTTTATGCGGTCCCTACCCAACGCATAAAAAAAAGTAAAAAATAACTGTGCAATACTTATTTCACGTTTGCACCTTACAGCGGTACTTTAGTTTAATATAAAATCGCAGCAAAGGTTTTAACATTTTACTTATGCTTTATTTTGAACGGTTTCTCCGCTGAAACCTTGAAAATATTAAAATAATTTTTAAATTAAATCTTGGGTCCCAAAAAAATAAATATTACATTACGATTAAAAATAAAACAGATTTTTAAAGTAGTGGGCGATTCTTTCGTTACGTGTGTTAATTTTAAACATCATTTTTCAACTTTATAACAAACTTACTGGATACTTTTCATAGTTTTCTAAACTAGTTGTTAAATTTTCACGTGCTTCAAGACTACAAAAAGAAAAAAAAAAGCTGAAAGTTGATGTTAATTTTTTGTTGCAAAATTTTTTTTTTCTGAAATTTCGTTACGTGTCGTACCCTTTATAAAGCTTGATATTTGAAACTTTGTATAGATACGTTTAATTCTGTGAAGTATAAATAAGTAAAATCAAGATTTTTTTTAAATAGAGAGATATTATCAAAGGTGTGTTTAGATATTTTTTTAAATAAAATTTAAGCAGTAAATATTTTTTTTTTTTGATTTTGTGAAATTGGTGCGTTAAGTGTGTTAACAGAAAGTTACGTGTGTTACCCTTTGTGAATATTACAACTCAAGAGTCACAAATACTGCACAAAAATCATTTAATTACTTGAAGAAACCAATTCATTTTAACAATTGAAGCAGATCATAGTTTGAGAAGAAAATTTTACTGGACTTTCCCACTGTGACATGAGTGACTTTCTGACGCTGTTTCTTTGCAAACAACAATAAAAATTTTAGTGAAGTTTTTAAAATATCTTTTACTTTCTTTTAGTATGATAACGAAGACTATCTAGGATTATTTTAATGTCAATAATTTTATTGTGGATAGATATAAAATTTTTCATAACATTTTAAAGCATTATGTTTGTGACTCAGAAAATGAAAGATGAACTGCAGCTTAAAGAGTAAAATTAACGACATTTTTTTGCATCTGTATTAAGTGTTACATTTGTTAATATTACTATTTGCAAATATATTTTGCTGAAGCTCTTACGTTGCCAGTAAGATGAATACCCTATACAAATGTGACTGAAGAGTGTTAAGAGAGTGGCCGCATGTAAAATATGTTTCATTTAAAAGTCATTTTAGTACTAAAATATGATTTATTTAAGTCAATTTCAAATCACAGGAACTAAAAGCCCCCAAGATTGTTAACTAAGGGTGACCAGGAGGTGAGGGATTTTGGTGAAGATTGCGCCATTTAAATCTTTAGAGGTAGTCATTTTATAGAGTTTTTTTAATGCCATTTGCGGGCAGAGAGTAGCTCTGTGGAATTCCAGGGGGATGGGTCATCTTCTTTGGAGGGATGATAACCTCTGGGATAAACTGTGTGATTTGGATTTTTCCTATCATAACATCAGTCACCTACTTGTAGCTTAGTAACTGCCTTTGTTTTATTCGATCAATCATCAAAAATCACTATCAAATCTGGTTCAGATCATCTGCATGCCATAATTTTGCCCTTCAATGCTAACACAACGTTCATTCCTTTGATACCTGGAGTATATTTAACATTTTTGCACAGGTTTTCTTCAAGTCAATATCAACTTCATTGAATAAAAATACTTTGGTTGAATGTGTACGATCCTTTGTTACGTTAAGGAAATCAGTTGGTGACTGAACTTTAATGTTTCTCAATTTACTCATACTTTTCTACCTAAACCAAAGATTTTACCTTTTTTTTTATGCTGTCACTATTCTCTTTGCCATGTATGAAGATAACAAATATTTAATTTAAATTTTTGTTTAGGTGTGGAAATAATTTTCGCTTTGGTTCTATTCTCTTCCTTCAAGTACAACCCTTTTTAAGTCATATTCATACATGAAACATTGTTTTATTTTTTCACTGAGGCATAGTTTTAGAGTCAGCAGACAATATTTTTAGATGAATCATTTAAAACAGCCTTACCTTAACACTCAAATGTAAAGATCCAACATTTGAAGAAAATCATACAAAAACGTTACGTGTGTTACCTCCTTTATGAAGTTCTAATAAATATTTTCTACCAAGCGTAGAAAGATGAAACTTGAGGTATATGACGAACATATCAAGTTAATTTATAATATGAGATATTTTTCTTTTGACCTGCTAATTTAGGTTAGGAGAAAAACTTTACTACTTTACGCGTAACGTGTGTTACGGAAAAAAAATAGTCTGAGTATTTTCTAGGGTTGAAATTTTAATGATGGTCTCACTTTTAAGGTTTTAACTCATCGTTATAAATGAACATTTCGTTCAATGTTATTTCATAGTCTTTTCAAGAAAACATTAATGATTAAGAAAAATTTGGCTTTTAAATTTATCTTTATAACTATGCATTTTTTTCGGTACTGTCTGTGCTTCCAAATATGGCCAAAATGTCATAGAAAAAATGTTTTTATCAAAAAATTGATGCTGAACTTGAAAACAGTAGATATTTTTTAATCTAAAAAAAGATGTTTTCAATTTGTGTGAAAAAAAATTTTCCGTCTGACAGGACCACTTTTTATAGAATCGTCCTAGTTGGTTTTAATTTGACTGAATTGTGATAGACACTCCCGTGTTCAGCTTTCTTATGCTAAACAAGAAAAAAATAGCAAAAAATGTTTTAACGCATAGGATTTTATTAAAATGTCGAATGAGAAATATCAAATAATTTTGTTAGCTTCAGTTATAACTTACCCAAACCATTTAGTTTCTTTTCACAGGAACCCATATTGTTTTTGAAGCAGGTACGCTTGTATAGCTGGTAGCAAGCACAACTTATCGTTACAGTGGCAATAAGAGGCAAGGAATACAACCAAGGAAAGGCTAAAACTTTCTTTTGTATCTGAAATTAAGAGGGAAAATACAGTAACTATAGAATGCTAAGCATTTGAAACTTTCAATTACGAATTAACTCTTTACCTCTCAACGTTTCTAGTTTGAGAAAAAAATATTCATTTGAATACATCATTCTTTTAAGCATATAAATGATTTCAAATATTTTTGTATTAAATGGATAATCTACTGAAACAAAATTAACTGTTGCATTTCTGCAACAATAAGAAAAACAACAGTAAGTTTTCGGTGTCTCCCCAAGGAATTTCGGTTTACCCCAAGTTTCGCCGACATTTCAAATTTCTTCCCCCCCTTTGCTTTTTCAAAAGGTATGATTGAAACTGTAAAGCAGAGGAAATTTTTTCGTGTCGGCGAAAGTGGAGGGGGGGGGACACCGGAATTTCCTTCAGTGTCTCCCTAGTTTCGCCGACACGAAACTGCCATCCCCCCGTCCCCCTTTTTTCAGTTTCAAATCATACCGTTTGATAGATTAAAGTTGGGAAGGAAATATTACCTGTTGGAGAAACTGGGTAAACGAAGTTTTCAACGTTCAAAATTTTTTATTTATGTGGTTAAAACTGTTGTTACTTCTATTGTAACAAAGTCCCTACATCACATTTCTCACAAACGGAGTGTAGGAATCCTTTGCATTTTGGGTATTTACATAGAATGTTTTGTATTTGATATTATCATACCTAGGTAGTGATAAAACATACAAATTTTCCATATTTTGTTTCTTAGATGAATAATTTCAGAGCTTTATATCAGGGAAGAAATTGCCAACTGTTGTAGCAATGCAACAAACGTCAAGTTAAAAATTTACATAAATATTCTAACTTTTATACAACGGAAGTATTTTAGCATAAAGACTCATTATTTTGGCATTTTCGTATTTTGGCATAAAATCTTTCATTCGGGGAACAAATATTTCTTGATGTCTTCAACCTCTAAAACGTTACAAAATTTGAACAAAATGTCTGCAGTAAACACTTGCGACAAATTTTAATTCAAGAAATCACCTCAATATTTCCATCCACTAGACAGAGGGAAGTTGAGCAATATGTGTTAATTGAAATGTTACAGGACAGAAACGATCACAGAAATCGTTCTTAAAAACTTGCCGAATGAAAGACATAGACTTTTAGGGTTTGCTACAGGCTACAGATATGCTATCTGGTTACATAAAGCATTATTTGAATGTCAAAATGAATTAGATAAGAATTTTCCAACTTTCGGCGAAAAAAAATTCGGGTACAGACTAATATTGTCTGACTACTGATGCGATGGAAAAGTGAACATCCGGTTTATAGGCGAAAATGAACGCATCTATTAGTTTGCAGGGATGCCAATTTTGCCGTTGTAGATGTGTGTTAGCCAATAAATTAAGCAGAGTCACATATAGAACGAACGATAGACGCTCAGCAAATTTCTCTATCTTCCCATTTTTAAATCGGACCTGTTAAAAAATCTGTTTACAAAAGTGTATCCCAATGGGGTTTTGTTGGTACAACAGTAAGTGCATGCGTGAAATGGGCCTTTGAAATCATTGAAGTGGTTGGTGCGAAGAGCATCCGCAATTAAATAAGCAACAATGATGGCCACAACGCATTTTGCTGTCACTCTTAGAGTAAAATAAAGGCCGCCTGAAATAAACACGCACATACAAGTTGTAAGGTGTCTTAAACTCAGATTAAGCACTTAATGATCGAACGTCCTTACATGAAATTCCCAGTGCACTATGTCCTTCTATATTATCATGTCCTACATTTATGTTTCAGAACCAGTTCTCTTTCTTTATCATTATGATTCAATGTGTTGTGATTTGTTTCGCAGTTAGACGACTACTTGATAATTAATTCAAACGACGCAAATAATTGCTATAATTGAATTTGAAATTAGCTTCCACATGCATCCAATAATTAAGATAAGAAATAAAAATTATTATTTTTTGATAAATGATCATTTGAGGCAGTGGGAAATACAGTGATGTAAATGCCAGAAAGAAAAAGTTGGAGACAATCAGTACAAATGGTAAGAGAAACTCTCTGTTTTAGGGCAAAGGATGGTACTAGTAGCTCTGGTGGATGCTGCTATACAGCATGATTTAGGAAAAAATATTTAGGGAAAGCCTAGGATCTGAACTTTATACGCGTTTCACTAGAAACTTAAATCCACTTGCATCCCTTTGCCGCCCACTACCTCGCTTGTATCTCAGGAAAATTCTCGAAATTTATTGATCGTTCGATTAGAATGATCTATAATTTCAAGGATATTTTACTTTCATCTACATGCTTCTAAAATGATTTCTTGAGTTAACAGTTTCTGTTAAATATAGAATAATTATTAAATACAGTTACTCTCCGTTCTCGAAAGCGAAGAATAGCACTAGGGGTAGATTCCATTCTGAAAAGGGGCGATAGGTTAAGGTTCCGCTCAATCACTTTCCGGTCGCACTTGCTATCTCTGTCTATTTTGACATCACTTTGGAAGAACTACTAAACCCGTCATTTCGCATTTTCATTTAGAATCCTTTTACTTCCAGGTTTCTACCCCTATTTTGATAAAATCAGAGAATACCTGACGCGTGCGCGAATTCGCTAGAGGTTTCAGCTAAGGAAAACAGACAGTAGAGAACTGGACATTTATATAACTGAGCACTTTAACTTCCTGAACTACGAAAAATCTTTTGACAATAATAATGTGCGCTTCGAGAATCGGAAGATAAAAATATGGTTCCTACCGACACTGGGAAGGATATTGATATGACAGTTAGTGCAGTCCCGATGTTCTGTATGGAACATTCTATAGCTATTGTCTTGCGAACAGGTGGAGCTTGACGGAAGAGGAATGCTAGTCCGTATCCTAGCGCAAGTCCGATGAAAGGCAAAATGACTAGAGCTGTGTAGAACTCCCAAGTTATGCCGTCAAAGATGTCAGGAAAGATGACCAGCTCCATTGTCTGGCAGACGAAGATGATGGCAAATCCTGCGTAACTACCAACCTAAAATGAAAGAATAACAAAATAAAATATGTTTAAGAAAGTGGAAATACTGATAGTTTTATTTTAAATGGAACTGGGAGCTAAACTTTTGAGGGAAAATGTTTTAAAATCAACAGTCTAACATCCCAAACGAAATTTAACTCATCAATAATGATAAGTACTAATAAAAAACTGTGGAATTTATTGTTCGTTGTATAGCATTTCTTTTGTTTTCAAGCCTGAAGATCGTTAAAGATGAACTGAATTTAAATCTTTCAAAATGCCATCTGTAATGCATTCCTGTTCAGCATATTGTTTAACGCATGTACACAGAGGAAAAATTCCTATTTTGTAGGGGGGAAAATGACAAACAAAACTGCAAAACACGTAGTATGTAATTAGGAATAGAAATACGGTTATTATCAAAATCACTCGTGAAACTCATACCAAAATCTGTACTACCGTGGACAGGTAAGCAGCAGTATCTGTAGAAATAAGTTTTCGAAATATTTGAGGAAACGCGTTTCGGATTCAATACTAACAAAAGGGAAATGTTGGAATTAACCCTTTTTTTTCAGCGGAAGTTAAATGAACTAGTTTGTGCAGTAAAGATAACGTAGAATAGGTGACAAAGATGCAAAAAAAAAAAAAAAAAAGCAGTTACTGCTCTTTACTAGTGAGTTACCCCCTAGTGAGCTATACCCACAGTTCACTAGGTTACCCCCATTTCATTGACAGCCTTCTATTATTGATAAAGCTAAAATTATTTATTCTTTTGACGATATTCCACGAGCTCTAGTTTCGTTAAAATACCCAAAATATAAATTTAGAAGGTAATAGATTTTTTAAGGGCTGCGGAATCCGAGTCGGACTGATTTTGGACTAAAGTTTTGGATTGGGGTAAAGGAGTTGGAGTCGGGAGACGAATGCTTCAAGATGCCAAGAGTTGTCGTTGGAGTCGGTCATTTATCCTCATGTTCCAGGGCTGCGGAGTCACAGTCGGAGTCAGACTGAATTTGTGGTAAAGGAGTCGGAATCGAAATTTTCCCATGGAGACCTGACAGGTATTTTCAGTTAGTGTAATTATGTAAAAAAAAAAGGAAAAAATCTCTCTCTCTCTCTCTTTCTTAGTTTTGGCAAAACAAATTGTCACTAAATCTTCATTGGCAAAGGAATGACAAAATGCTGATTGGTTTAAACAGCAGTGAAATTTATTTCTCCAGAAGATACATTTTTAGCTTCTATGCTTAGTTCACTCAATTTTGGTCAGAAAATATGGAAACGTTAACGCACCTCATAAACTCATTTTTAATAGTTTCTGCTACTTTTTGCGTAGGAACTAATATTCTTAATGCATTTGGAGGCAATTTTTATCTCCAAATGCATACATTTAAAATCTCTTCTGGCTTACATTTAATATTTCTTCTCTGCCAATCTTAAAGCACGTCTGCCCCCAAAGATTATGATTTCATATAGAAAATCATAAAACACGCTAACATGCCCATTGCGTATTTAAAAAGACACGTACACTTCAAACTTCATTTTCAAACAGCATATCAATACATTTCCCGTTGAAATGAAAAATAAAGCTTGTTTTGTGATGTCTGAATGGAATATTTAAAATGGATGGAGCACATGTTTTTCTAATCTTTCATGAGATTTACGTGATCTTACACTCACGGACAGAATGTAGTTCTTCTTTGATCTTGACCTTGAAATGAGCCCTTGATAAACCTTGACCATAAACTTGATTTCGAATATTCCTTACCAGCGATTTTTTTTAAATATCCATGTAGTAATCTAAACCACAAATGCGTACTTTTTAAATCTCTAGCAAAGAATTAACACATCTCTAGCAAAGAATTCTTCCAGCAAAGAAAAGTAACAGCCATTATTCTTCCTTAAGAATGTGAGAAATCCTACATCTGGTAAACAGGATTACTATCATAATCCTTAATATATCGCACTAAAAGACTTTGCAATTGAAAATAATTTACCTGATGTAGAAGCAAACTTTGAAAGGTTGATTAATTCTGTTTAGGGCTAATTTCAATCCAACTAAACGATGTTATCTCAAATCAAACTTTTTGGTAAGTCTCAAATCACAATAAATCGGAATTTCCAAAGATTTGAGACGAAACGAAAATAAACGGATTAAGTAATGGTCATTTGTGTCGATTCGTAAAACTTCTCGTCGCCGTTTCACGTGTAAATTTGAGCTTGGGGGCTATGAGGCTTGACCTTACATGAGGCAGTGAGAAGCAGAGGGGTGTACGTGACAAAATTAAAAATTTAGAGATAACTAGTACTAATGGTAGAAAAAACTCTCCTCTGTTTTGGGCAAGAGATCGTATTAGTAGACCTGGTCAGCTTGACCTGATTTAACATTATGCCCGTGAGGCTTTCTAGCTCCAGACATCATGTTAAGGGATCCCTGAAATTACAGACCCATTTGAAGATTTGGCAAAAATAAAAAATATAAGTAAGAGCGATTCATCAAGTGTTTTACAATGTCACTTTTAACGTCTGAAATGCCGTTTTTTGGTACTAGTGCGTTTAGATAAATCATACCCTGGTTAGTTTCCTCCAGAGCTTTTCAGGAGGACGCTGCGTCTTACCCCTCTTCCCTCTTCCGATTGTGAGCCGCTCTACCACCTAGCTCCTTAATACGTAATGCACCTTTGCACTAATTCGCCCATTCACCACAGCTGGTTGGTTATCTTCAAAAGTGACAACTGACCAGAAGAGAGGGCGGATGCAGCGTTCTCTTGAAAAGCTCTGGGGGAAACACTGGATTTTTAGCTGAACTGCTGCGAAAATGATTTTAAGTTATTAATTTCAAAACTTTTGCGAAGTGTGCCCCTCTAAATGAAGTTTTTTTTTTGCGAGAACGGTGTACATCAGAACAAATGACAGTTAATGGAAATGATTTCGTCGACTGAATACATCAACAAATCTGATTATCTGCTTTCACAAATTGCAGTACACTGCCTTGCTAAGCGCAAAAGTCGTATGTGCAGTTGAGTTTAAAATGAGAAATTGTGGTTGAAAGTTTTGCGCTTCCATGTATTTGATTTAGATGTCACTCTTGAGAAAGTTTTTAAAAAATACTTCCCATTAACAAATGACCGTGAAACTTTGTATTTAGGTGAAATACGTGACAAAGAACCACCCGGTGATCGTAACTCAGTTTTGATAAAAAGTGAGAAACACGACTTTTTTTGAGCTTAGCACGGAACGTCTTTTTCAATGCGAAAGGAATGAGCTTATGGAGGAAGAGACATCCGACAAAAATTAGATGTCCTTGTAGTGCCGAAACACGTGTCTGCAGTAATATGCAATTTGTGCTTTTTTGATGTTGTTATTTCTTACTTCACTTTTCAGCACAAAGATATTTATTTATCTTAATGAACGTAGTGTTTTATCTATTCCTACTTCTCTACTTGTGTTAACTTGAATGAAGTGTGGCTATGTTGAGCTATGACATTTTGCAAAATTTACCTCTTTTCGGGTGGTTTAGTGAGAATGGGACGCGTTATTGGCACGCGTTTCAGTTGGAACACTTTTGCAAGATTATTTCGAAAGTAACTCAACTGAACCTAGCTCCAACTGTCCTTCCCTATGGCCCCAAAAACGGTCAACATTGTCAAGGTCATAGCTCAATATACTATCAGATCCACCAATACTTAATCAAACGTGCTCCCGACTGGTATTTCACACTGCGAAATAGCTTCAATTATTATTCTGTGTTTTACAGGCCAGCTAAGAGAAATAGTTTCTATTCTCACAATTCAAAGTTTATATTTACTGTTAATAATTTCGGTTGCTTTGTTTTTGCTTATTTGTCAATGCACTCCAAAAAACTTATCTAGGATTCGTTTAGTGTGAACTTTTTGCTTACTAATTCGACGAACTGTTGAGAACATTTTGATGACACTTTGAGAACGGAGAGATACTTTCGAAATTCCACTTTTTATTCAAAGAGACCGAAGAAAAAATGCATTCAATAAATGTAAATCAAAAAGAAGTCTTAAAAACTAGCCATCAGACTGAAAAACAATAAATACATTTTCGATGAAGTAAATTGCGTTATGATATTGAGTCTTTGGACGATTTAAGTTGGTTGATTCTCAATTTAGTACTCTAAATATTCTTCTTTAAATTTACAATCTGAGAATGATTGGAATAAGAAACATACTATTTATTTCGGAAGATTAGCTAGGTAATATCTATAATTTAAATTTTAAATAAAGGATTTATAAACGTACAAAACACGAACAACGTTTAAAAAGCAACACCATCAGTGTATTTAAGGACTGCTCGGTAACAACATCGTGATGTGACGGATGGCAAGTCATGCCCAACGAAGCATTTATAACCTTTTTTTAAGCACTTGTGTCAAGGTTATTAGCAAAAACGGTTCGAATAAAGATATTTTACTACAGTTTTTTTAAAAACAAATATGGTGAACAATTTTAATAAATGTATCTTAATTGTAAAAACTGTTAGAATGATACGGAAATTATATTGGGGTTACGAAGCTTTCAGATTTGAATAGTTTTCTTCAATAAAATTTTAGAAACAGAATTTGTTCTGGACGAGGGGAAAAACCGTGAATACGGTTCATAAAAAATATGTAAAAATTCGTTTATATTTAGCAATGAAAAGAGAACAAAAATGAGGAAGAAAGAGCGTAGTAACCATATATATATATATATATATATATATATATATATATATATATATATATATATATATATATATATATATATATATATATATATAGTATTATGTTAAACTCAGCGCAAATATAGGTTCTAAAAAAACCTTAATTGCATGAGTCATTCCAGAAAAAAGTCACCTTTTTACTTCCTTTTACAAAAAAGGAAGTATTGCATCGCGACAAAATTTTCACTCAAAAATCAGCCTTAATTTCTATTTTTCCCACCCCCGAATGAATGTTGAGTTTTTTTTTCGACCCGACCACACGTGGATATATGCCTAGGAACCTACAGATACCCGAAATATCCATTTTGACGACCCCCGAGTTAATTACCACGAATTTTCTCGTGACGTCCGTATGTATGTATGTGTGTATGTATCTCGCATAACTCAAAAATGGTATGTCCTAGAAAATTGAAATTTGGTACGTAGACTCCTAGTGGGGCCTAGTTGTGCTCCTTTTCTTTTGGTTGCATTCGGATGTTTGTAAGGGAGTCTTTTTCCTCTTTTTGGGGGGAAATAATTGTTAATTTCGATTTAAACTCAAGTGGTGTTATAATTTGTCGAACAGTTGGCAATATATCGCCAGTCTTTTGGTCACCAAATTTTGTTGCCAACTTGGCGACAAATTTGGCGATTTTTTTTTTAAATTTTAAATTTGGCTTCAATTTGGCGATATTTAGAGAGTAAACAATTGAATCACATTAAAACTGCCAATAATGGGGAAATGACATTAAATTGGAGCAAAAGGAAGTCATGTGATGCACACATTAGTTCGTTTTCTCACACCAAACAGCTTATATATTTCATTAAGGAGTAATAATTTTAAAAGGTAATAAAAAACTATTTTCATATAAAACCACACATTCGTTTGTGACTTTTTAAGCAAAAAACATTTCTTTTCCATTACTATGAAAGATCATTATTTTAAATAAAAATATAAGGGCCCTAAAGGGTTTTTGGGGTTAAATCCCTCCAAGCAGAAAAATAAGTAATTAGTAGTTGCTTTACTTTTAATTTTAGTTAAAATTAGGATTACTGCGTATGTGTTTGCAATAAGTCTTTCGCAGATAAAGAAAATTATGCTTCAAAAGTTCAATGATGAAGGAACGGTTGAAAAAGTCGGTCAAAGTTTAGGGTAATTTTAGTATTTCTTGTGCAAGGAGAATATTGTTGAATTTTGTAATGTCGCTTCACTACATTAGCCAAATGTTGTGGGAGTCAAATAGAATACAATTTCCTTGTTATATAATTGAATGGGATTTTACTGAATAAACCTTAAAATAAGTTATAAAAAAGATATTTGTGCCTTTTCTTTAACTTTTTACAAAATACAAAATTGCGTCGGAAATAAAGGGCTTAAAAAATATGTATGAATATTTTCGTCGTTAAACCGAAATGAATTCCTGAATACTCTTCAGCAGACAACTTTTGAATTACATATTCGTTTTATTTATTCATTTAGTTCTTTTTTTTAAGAATTATTTCTGACTGTCACAAAGGACGGAAAATTCTTTAGAACTCCTCCTTTTAGAAGTTCCTAGTCGCGGTCCTGGCTGAGTGGTGAAATGTGGGACAAAGTTTGTTTTTCCATGGCCTATGAGGTTTTGGATAAATAATAGAATTTGGTGTAAAATATTTACCTTTAGTATAATTAACTTCGATATTTTGGGGTACGTTTCAATGCTTGCCTTATGAAAATTAATAACAATAACCCTTGTTTCAGAAATGCTGATTAAAAGAAACCATTTTCAATCAGCACTTTACATATGAGGTAGTGAGAAGCATAGGGCTGCAAGTGGACTATTTTCAGTTTCGAGTAAAATGCATTTAAAGATCAGATCCTAGGTAGGCATTCATTGATTTTTTTTTCTAAATCATGCTGTACAGCAGCACCTACCTGGCTACTAGTACAATCTCTTGCCCCAAGACAGAGGAGAGGTTCACCTGCCATTTGTACTGGTTATCTCCAAGTTTTTAATTTGGATACTTGCATCACTTTGCTTCTCACTACCTCATATGAAATCTTTGTAACGTTCCGAAAGACCTTCAATTACATCCCAGAAGATCGTACGTTGAGCAAGAGTAGTTTTACTTTTAAACATTACTCTTAGTGAATCTTTCGGAAGGCTTCCTAAACGTCATTATATGTTGTCTATATTATTTATAAGGTTTAGTAATAAGCAGTTTTACCTTTGTGAAGTAAGGCGCAGCACTTGGATACTTCCATCTAACCAGCATGCCGGCGACTACTGGAGCTGTCACGGATGCCAACGATGTGGCCATCTTAGCGTAAGGGATGGTCATGGCCCCCGTCTCCAGCCACTGGCCATAGATCCACATGTTGAGGGGCATCATGCCTAAAGCAGCTATTGTTGAGCAGCTTGTCATCGTCACGCTAGAATTAAACATGTCAAAATAATTAATTTCTCACTTTTTCACTCGGTTGATTTGTACAAAAAAGTCATTTTTTTCCCTTCTATGTACTGTTGATAGTACTTGTCTGCCCCTGGTTGCTATGGAATTGGCAAGCGTCCAGTTAAGACGAGTCTATCTGGATGATGGGTGATGCACGTGTTATGTTCATTTCAATGTGACCCTGCTTAATTTAGACGCATCTGCAAAACCTGGAAACTAATACAGTGGTGGACAAAATTATAGACTCAAACTTTTTTTCTTTTGTTTCAATTACAACATGACTCAGTTTAAATTATTTTCATTGAAGTAAAGATGAATAGTTGAAGAAATAGTTCTAAAATTAGTACATCTTATCAGTTAAATTAAAAAATTCAGAAAATTCTAAAATTTGCAAATTTAATATTTTATCATTGCGTGAAACCTGGACAAAAGTATAAACTCAGAGGTAAAAAATCCAGGATTACGAGAAAGTTTCGTTTGAAAATGTTAATTTAACGCCATAGAATGAATAAATGTTGCCATCAGTGATTGCTAAAAGTTTTGTTTTTGGAAATTTATGAGAAACAGAAATGCACCGCTGGACAAAATTATAGACTCATTTTTTTTTTCACTTTTTCAATCATAATTTAACTCAGTTAAAAAAAATTTTGTTCCAGTAAAGATAAATAACTCTCTCAGCATGGTAAAGCAGGAGTGGCATTTCTTAATGGAAGATAGAACGCTGAAGATTACCAATTAATACTGGAAGATCGTCTCTTACCTTTTGCTCATCTGATTCCTGGAGTTAACTAGTTATTTCAGCAAGATAATGCGAGTGTACACACAGCGAAAAGTACAAAAGAATGGTTCAAGCGCTGGGGTATCAAAGTTATCAAATGGCCAGCTCGTAGTCCGTACCTTAATTCGGTTGAAAATCTTTGGGGGACCACGGTTCGCAAAGTTTATCATGATCAGCACCAATACCAAACCACAGAGGAATTAAAAAGGGCAATGCTTTCAGCATGGAACCATATGCCACTGCAGCTGTTAGAAACTCTTGTGAAATCTACATGCCCAGCCGCATATTCGAGGTAATTCAGAAAACTGGGGGCCAAACTCGTTTTTTAAAAGTTTGTAGTTTACACTAATGCCTTGATTTAATGCAGTGTTAATTTTTAAAACATTTCAAATATTGTTTTTTTTTTTTTCAATTTATCTATGTTAATAGCAAAATTTCATTTTCCTAAATCTATGCTTTTGTTTTACTGAAGTAAATGCAAATGTAACTTAATTAAACTCAAAACAAAAATTAAAATTTTGTCAGCTTATAATTGTGTTTATGCAGTATTGTAAGTTTGTAATTCAGCATTGGTTCATTTTTGGTTATTAAATGATTAAGTATTTGAATAAAATTCTACCAAACTTCAGAGTTTCTTACTTTTGAGTTGATTCTTTTGTCCAGGTTTCATGTATTACAAAGATATTAAAGTTGAGATTTTTTTAATTAAATTATTTATTTTATAAAGTTTATGAGTTATACTGAATTTAGGACTATTTAGTCAGTTATTTACCTTTACTGGAACAAAAAGTTTTTTAACTGAGTTAAATTATGATTGAAAAGATGAAAAAAAAATGAGTTTATAATTTTGTCCAGCGGTGCACTTATATATTTCTCATTAATTTCCAAAAACAAAACTTTTAGCAATCACTGATGGCAACATTTATTCATTCTATGGCGTTAAATTAACATTTTCGAACGAAACTTTCTCGTAATCCTGGATTTTTTACCTCTGAGTTTATACTTTTGTCCAGGTTTCACGTAATGATAAAATATTAAATTTGCAAATTTTAGAATTTTCTGAATTTTTTAATTTAATTGTTAAGACGTACTAATTTTAGAACTATTTCTTCAACTATTCATCTTTACTTCAATGAAAATAATTTAAACTGATTCATGTTGTAATTGAAACAAAAGAAAAAAAAATTGAGTCTATACTTTTGTCCACCACTGTAGATGTGATCATTTCCTCCTATAAACCGGATGTTTGCATTTTCATCTCCTCGGTAATCAGACAGTAGTCGGTTTGAAGTCTGTTGCAAAGTCTCCAGTATTGGAATTCCAATAAGAAACAGTTGAGTCTGAAACTAAATCGACGACAATGATCTTGTTTTCAAGGTTTAAGAGTTTAGACTGATAAATGAGCCACACTGGACAAATCAAATAGATTAACGCCATTATAACTTGCATAAAATGCAGGTTATAAAATAGTTGAAGTTTGCTCATCGAATATTATTTAACTAGCTCATCGATATTAAGCTGATTTTAATTGAGATAGAGAAAGTGGTTCTACGAGGGTCGATCCAGAAATAAGGTTTTGTCAATTTTACCAATAGAATTTTTTTTTTATTCTCATAGAAATTTGCATCGATGGAAAGATGAAACTTTCCTCTATTTTTCTGCATAATCGCCATATTTTTCTACACATTTTTGTAGACTGTGTTCCAATTTCTATATTCCAATATCATAGAACTCCGCTGCCAAACCGTTGAGGAAACGTTTGAACCTCTTCTTTGACTTCGTCGCTGCTACGGAAGCGTTGGCCACTCAAGAGTTCCTTTAACTAAAGCCTTGGTTTCCTAGGAGCGAACACGCCGATCGTCGGTGTTGCTCCTCGCAGAGGCGAAAACTTGATTCTTCTGCGCATGCGCGCCCGAGCTAAATCGACGTCGTGAATGGCCACGCCAGAATCCACTTGACTTGGATTTCAGCGTCACGGCGAGGAGCGACGTCGAAGATCGGCGATTAGCTTCTAGGAAACCAATGCTTTACACCCCGTTTGCACTGCGAGCTAAGCGCGCTCAACCCATCAATGCACTTACGAGTTAAGCGCACTTACTTTAAAAGTCGTTTGCACTAGACCGCTCAACTGAAGCGGCTTTGAGATGCGCTAAGTGAATGCGCAGTAGGTTAGCTGAAAACTAAGCGGCTTAATTCCGCCAGTGCAAACGAGGTGTTAGGGAACAAGTGAAAGCAGCGTTACACCGGCTATCAGTCTTCCGCGCCGGCGGTTCTGGATAGCTCGCATGAGTTTTCTTAGTGCTGCACAATAACGGTCTGAGTTGATTGTTGGGGAAGGTAAAGGAACTCTTGAGTGGGCAACACTTCCGTAGTGGCGATGAAGTCAAAGAAGAGGTTTAAACGTTTCCTCAACGGTTTGGCGGCGGAGTTCTATGATATTGGAATACAAAAACTAGAACACCGTCTACAAAAATGTGTAGAAAAAGATGGCGATTATGTAGAAAAATAGAGAAAAGTTTCATCTTTCCAACGATGCAAATTTCTATGAGAACAAACAATTTGTCTATTTGTAAAATTGATGGGATCCTTATTCCTTTATCGACCCTCGTATTATAACTAGTTTTTAAACATTGAGAACTAAATCCAATACTTCGCTCTGTGGAGTAGCAATAATAAAAAAAATCATTTTGTACTCCCGTCAAAAACGTTTCGATAAAACTTAACACCAGGTCTCAAGTTTTAGAAGAATTTGAAAAAAATCTGAATTAGGCCTTGTCGCCGTCATATCAAAGATTTCAAAAGCTGCTTATCATTATTTTATCTTAGCGAGTATCTTAAATTATACTAAACATTGTTTTCAACAGACCTTGTACTATTTATATAGAGCAATTGCTCTCTAAAATATTAAGTTAAAAATGGCCTCGCTCATATCAGAACAGTTTGAAATAATTAACATGAATAAAAAGTGCTTGGCAAGTTCTAATTTTCTTCAGATAAAATAAACTATGTTTTAGAAATTAATCGGTCATTCTGTTACATTCAGCATTAGTCATTTATTGATGGTGCAATAAGAGTTTTTTTTTTATTTAATTTGAAATGTTACATATTGTTTTTAATTTTTTATGGTTTTTGAAAAAGATTTTTTCTAGTTGTATTGACTTCGATGCGTAACGTGAATGTGAGACGTGAACCCAATGCGCTAGTGAGCTATCTTCCGTGGAAATTTTATGCAAACAGAGTAAAAAAAATAAAACGTGATTCTTTTTTAATGTTTCATACAGAAATCTTTTTCAAAACAAGTTTTCAACCTTGTGAAATAGATTTTCGCAATCAATGAAGAAACCCATCGAAAGTAATTAACAATTCTTTAAAACAGATATGTGTGTATATTTTCAACGATTAACAAAACATTTACTTTTAAAAGCTGAAATCTGCCCAATTTCAACGAATTTTGTAATGTTGTTTAAAATTTAATGCGATACACGTTTATTTTACGGAACTGTTCACCCCAACTTGCCAAGCATTTTTTATTTAAATTGTTGTCAAATTATAAAGTTTTATGAGTTCCACCAAATACATTGAAAAGTATCACAGAAATATGCATGGCTCATCGCAAGAGTGAATTTTCTCCTTGTAAATGATTTTACTATGTCTCATCATATAGAGCCGTTAGCAAATTTTTCCTTGGGGAAAAATTTTACAAGTATTCAGCGACTATTTGTCTTCATATAGTTATCGGTGGAAAAATTAAATGCTTCACCTTTATACTAAAAGATGTATCTAAATGTGATACCATTTAGCATAGAAATACGTATTTCAAAAATATGTAGATACACCACTTTTACAATGAACGGCACATATGGAGAAGCTACGGTTATAGGTTCCCTCAAAAAACAGCTTCTCTTTACCAGGTGATACGCTGAGCACACCAATTAAACAACGGGAATCTTAAAGACCCCTTAAAGACAAATAAGGGCAATTCTATTTTAATAGTTGCATCCCTTGTTGCGCAAAACACCCCACAAAGACACCCAATTTGTTAGATCCTTGCATCATTGCATGAACTTTGTCAAGAGCATAGTTCATGCAATGGATTTTTGAAGATTTCCAAAAAAAAAAAAAAAAAGATAGGACTAGTAAAGTTTTTTCCTTTTCTCTCTATTTCTCTAACCCCCCCCCCCCTTCCTTTGACTAGCAGATCGTTAAAAACTTGTGAAATAATTTTGCGGACAGGTTTTTTCTTTCATTTGGTTTTTACGCGAAAAATCGTAGAAAACTACAAAAATTACCACAAGATTCATGCAAAAAATGTCGTATGCCGTATTATTATGTTCTATGTTTTTCTTCTTACTTAGTTTTATCATTATTTATTTGTTAATTTTATTTTACTGAGCAATCATGAGTTGCTTATTATCCTCACTTGACTAAAATTGATGTTGCTCTGATTTTTTCAGATAACCATGACGACGAGAATAAGTTAGCTCGTTATTTTAACCCTTATTTTTAAGGACAAATTTTCGTTGCCATGATTTCAAATAGTTTGCGTTCATTCAAGGCTTAATTTGATCAGATTTTACTTTTAAAGAGGGAAATGTAAAATGACGTTTTTTTTTTAGAAAGATACACTAACTAGACGAACTTAAAAATCAAAATTTCATCTAAATACAAAATTTCCAGGTTATTTAAGATTGATAAAAAATAAAAGTACCTAACGTTATATGCTGTAAATAAACTTTATGATAAGTGTACCAGCCATAAAATATTCATCTTTACTACCGCACCCTAATTATCATTTCTTTTTTTATAGGTATGCGTCTTATTACCTATTTTAGCAAAACATCAGGTGATAATATGACGGGTGCAAATTTCTTCTCCATTTACATTTCATTCCATTTGTAGAAACAAGAAACGCAACGAGTAGGATCCTATCGTCATTCGTGATTGCGCAAAACATAATTTGAATTCAGGACGTGAAAATTCTGATGAATGCTAGATGCTGGATGTTCATTTTTTGCTTTTAATTATTCATTTATTTATTTATTTTTGTTAATGTTTTAGTGAAGAAATGTTTTTAACATGGAAGCGGAAAAAAAACCCTCTGAGGACCGGTCAAATTTTTCTGCGGATCTGTGCCGGTCCGCCGTACACAGGTTGAGAATCGTTGTTCAACAGGATATCTCCGAAAGGATGTGGCAGCTGTATGCTTTTAGTAGAGTCTACAGTATAAAGATTACATTCGAGTATGATTTGTTATGATTTCTTGGTTTACACTCATAGCGAACGACGACGTCGCAGATTTCATTAGAACAAGACGGAAAATTCAATGTCCTTGCACGGTCCGTTAGTGTGCTTGTCACATAAGAACACGAGTAATTTTGATCGAATCGTTTTCTTGTTGCCCCCCAGTAGTCATCTGACGATTGGGTTTGGTGAAAACGAGGTCATTAACGTGATTAATTGAATTCTTCCCTCGAAACTTCGGCGGAAAAGCAAAAACCAGTGATGCAGAGAATTCGACTTTGACAGGTCCGCTCCTAATTGCATGCTACAATAAGCGCGTTATGGACTAAACACTAAAGAAGCAAAGAATCTCCTTGAAATGTTGACTATATTGTTTTAATGTTTTCCGCATAATTCTTGATGTTTAGTACTTGAATTTCATTCTACCTTGAGAGCTTGGCCGCAGATCATTCTTTCGTAATGTTCTTACGTAAAGTGTTTCGTTGTTGGTTGTTCGATGTTTGCGTAAGTCGTGTTGCATTTCAGCGCTAATCAGTTATAAAACAAATCATTTGTGGACAATAGCGAAGCGATATTTAACTTATATTTGATATACTTGGTCATTAGTAGCCTGTGAAATTCGGTGAGCTTTCTTACTCGAAGAATTTGCATTGTTTGTTTTACGAAAAATAAACGTCTTAAATTATTCAAAGTTTTGTAATATCCAACTTATTACGTAATGTCTTCTCTGTGATAAAAGTTCAAATGACTGTTTTACGTTATTATTTAGCATTCGTTTTCATCCCAGAAATTATTTGTTATGGTTATTAGTCTCATTATAACAATTGTGCGTAGCAGAATGTGCCATTTTCACGGGTACATCGCTTCTGCGTTATGAGTACTGTTCGGTCATCAATGAGATGGAAAGATGAAGATCAGGTTTATAGGAGTAAACGGATGTGTGTATTAGTTTACAAGGATGCTAGTTTGTGCGATTTCGAAGCAGACACACTTCGAAATGAACGAAACACGTTCATAATTTTTTTCCTTATCTCTCTGCTGGACTCATTTAGATAAAACCATCTTCACTGGCCTCTTTCTAATTTCCACCACAAACGTTCTTGAACAGTTGACTCATAAACAATTAAATAAAATTATCTAGCAGGAGGAAAACATCTCAGTCACAATTTCAGTGTAGCAATGTCGCATAATACCAAATTTAGCTCCATGCTGCTCAAGCCATAGACAGATCCGAAATCTGTCACCCTCTTTCTCCTCTAACGCCTCTCCAGCTAATTTATTACTCTACGTACTTCGGAGTCATTTCATGTTAATGAAATGGAGGAAAGTAAATATAATATTCATAAAAAGAAAAGGATGCTGGTTTTAAAAATAAATAATGCAATATTTTATTTTCAACACTAGTGAAAAAAATGCAAAGAGGAACAAATTCACTTTCCTCTTCCCAAAAAAAAGAAAAAAAAATATCCTGCGCAGTTGCTTACTCAACCTATCCTGAAACTTGGCTCTGCTGTTTAAGTCCAAAGGAATTGATTGAAATAGAATTTAAACATACATTTCTTATGCTTGAAAAAGAGAAATTTGTGTAACACCACAATCAGTTGAAGGGCTCGGCGCAAGAACGTGATATGCCACATGGCGTGAATTTCTAAGTAGGCCAATTTCCAACTTAAAAAAATATTTGTAGAAATTTTCAAAGGCATTATAAATTCTTCATTCTGCAATACTAAAACAAGATATGTTTTCCTCCAAATGACATCATCCACTGTCATGTTTATTTCAATTTTAGTTATGAGAAACATATTTTGATCGAAAAGTCACTCCTTGTGGTTTGTCACATTTCTGCCCCGAGCCCTTCAATTGTTTTACATTTTTCTTGCTTGCTCCTGCCTCTCCAAATGCGATACAACATAGCCAATGAGTTAAAGCGTTCTTGAATTATAGATAAACTCTGCCATGTCTTTAGTTGAATTCCAAGCATGTCCTTTCTTTTTGCTGTTGCACCGGATACAGAAACCGTCCAAAAAGTTCTCAGGGCAATACAAATCTTTCAAAATTGATTCTAATTTCTTCTCAGAGACACTGTGCTTAAAATGTGTCTTAAATGTAGAATTTCCTCTTCGAAATTCACTAACAAAGTGTTTATATATGTATACTATCCCCAAACCCAGAGGGCCCAAAGTTTCCGTCATAGCTGATATGGATTGAAGGCGGCCATGACAAAACATGGACATCCTTGGCAAACACGTTTCATTTCGTTTGCATGAGTGTCTTTGCGATTTCCCTCAAGCTGCTTATCCAAGCATCATGTTTTTGCTAAACAATATCCCATACACGCGTATATGCATGCTTCTGCAAGCTAAAACTTACTCTGTTTAATGCAAGCTTGAGCAAACAGGAATCTTATTTAACCATGTTTTATTTTCTTAGCTGTACTTCTACCAGTATTGACAAGCTGTGCAACATATTTTTCGAAGTTTTGGCAGTATGTCCTCAATGTGTTTTCAGTTAGTTATATTTTTTTATTCTACCAAGAAAAATGGCTTCAATGAGTTAATTTTACCCTATTTCATATTCAAAATACTCTAAAAGGCGTTTGATAAGCCGTAAAACCTTAACCAGAATTATTTGAGAATCGATTGCGAATTGATGCCTACAGAGAAGCAATTGTCACGTGACATTTGTTTCTGTGCTGACTAAATCCTTAGTAGCATTAGTAGTATTTCATATCTGAGTGCAAAATAAATAATGTCGCTTGGAGTGACGTCATAAGTTGGATCATTTAGAATGGTTTCTTGTACCATTTGGGTAAAATTATATAAGGTTACTTTTTGATTTTCACTACGAGCCGTTACAGTAATTTCATCTGCTTCAGGAAACATATTTTTTAAAAAATATATATTTTGCACTTAAGTACAAAACTAAACATCAAGATTTGATTTTGAGTTAGCGAAATCTTTCATCATTATCTATAAACGGTCATTTAATATTAAGATGGTTCGCTTCATATTGGTTGCAAAACAGTATCAATTAATATATTTGCAAAAAAAAAAAAAAAAAAAAAAAAGAATAAATAAAAAAAAAAGAAAGAAAAGGAGAGATTGCGCGACATAATGGAAGTTACATAATTATTTTCGCAAGAGTACTAAATTTGATTTAAAATCTCTATAATACTTTGAACGATGGAAAGGATTATTTGGCTATTAAATTGAAAATATTTTGTTCGTTCAACAAATTCAAACTGAAGTAAACAAGTGTCTTTTTCCCCTGTTATGTAAAGATTTTTATTTTAGCTAAAATAAATGTTCATTTACCCTGTAAGAGGGAAATTGAAAACAGTATCAAAAAAATTTGCTCAATGTTTGAAACATCAATTAAATTTAAAAATTAATATTAATTTCAACACAAGGTAAAAACTAAAATCCAACTTCCTGTAGCCGTTTTCTTGCATTTTTTTAAATTTTAAGTTTAAACTGAGGTGTTGAAATGGTATCATTGATTTATTTTCGTGATAAAAATATATCATCAAAGTGACGCCAGGTTCAAAATTGTTATAGCTGTGATGCTTCAGTTTGAACAAATATATTAGCTTTGTTTTTTTGAAAACTATCTCTGTATGGTAGAAAACGAAATAACAACGTTTAATTGCACGAAATAGCAGACTACTGCAAGTAACCTGCAATTTTGTGCAATAAAACGTTGTTTTTCGTTTTTTACTCTAAACACAAAGGAATTTATTCAACTTTAACTCTATATTACTTGGGAGCAGATTTCAAACATTCTTACTTATTCTTTTGCTTTTGGTCCTCTAAAGAGTTTGAAAAAAAACTACTGAAAAATAAAGTAACACTTTGAAGGTTTCTAAGAACACTAACCTATTCTTAATCATCACTCTTAAACCAGCCATTTGAAAAAGAATCACAAACAGAAGATTTTTACTTCGAAATACAGTAGACTTGAAACAGAAAACGTGAGAAAAATAGTAATTTTTGCATTTAAAATGTTTTAAGACAACGTTTTTGATAAAATTGAATTTTACTAAATTTAACTGCATTAAACCAACATTTAATTTCATGGCATTTGAAAATTCACTCCAAATATGGTGATCAAAATTTTATTTACTCATTTCTGAATCAACGTTTAAGTTAATAAAACATAAAATTTACTTATAAAGCGTATAAATAAATTACATTAAATTCTAAAATTACATTAAACTATAAACTGTCTGAAGCCTGTAAAGAAAACACGTGGAATGGAATGTTTTACCTTTTTCTTTAGAATTATTAATCACCGCAAGGAGGCGTATTCGAGTTCTGGAGTTGCGAATTGGAATGATCGCTTGAACTATGCAGTGAATTTAGAAATAATAAAAAATAATTCTTTGATTTAGGGGGTGATTTTCGATTTTTTTTTAAAATCACGCTAGATCTCTTAAGGGTTTGTAAGAGTTTTTAGAAATGATTTTAGCTACATTATTTTTAAAATCGGTAGAAGTTTATATTTAAGTGCGAAATCTCGAAATGACCTAAATAACCTATGAGAAACAAAATATTCGGCACATTTGCTACTCTGGGAGGTCAATTATGACGATTAAAAAGAGACGTTTTTCATTTTGGATCGGAGATAGCAGCTCCAAAGTTTGAACAACAGTTTAGCCGTCTACAATGAAACAAAATACTCATGAGGTCATTTTCATTTCTCGAAAATACTGTGATTTGATTAATTTCAGGAGTGGATCGAGGGGAGGGGGATCATGGGGGTTATGACCCTCTTCTTAAGTGAAAAATGAGGGCCTAAAGCTACGTTTCGGTTACTTATATTCCAATCCAGATAATTATGGTCAAAAAGGGTACTTAAAGCTCCCTCTACCGGAAATGACTCCGTCTAAAACCGGAAGGCAGATCCACGTCTGATCAGTTTATCACTATACTCACTGTCCATTAATGTGGGGACAGCATGAAAATTGCTAATATTTCCTAAAAGATTTGTTGCTTTTGCATCTTTCATTATTTTGCGATGCAATCTAATCAATTAAGAAGCGTGTATCTTAAAAAAGAATAATGCAATGAATCACTTTATTCTTTCTATTTATTTTTACTTCCTTTTACAAAATAGGAAGTATTGTATTCGCGAAAATTTTTTCACTCAAATATCGAACTTAATTTCCATTTAACTCACCCCTGAATGAATGTTGAGTTTTTTTTTTGACTCGACCACACGTGCATAGTGCCTAAGAACCTATAGACACTCGAAATATCAATTTTTACGATTCTCGAGTAATTACAACGAGTTTTCTCGTGACGTCTGTATGCACGTATGTATACATGTGCGTATGTATGTCGCATAACTGAAAAACGGTATGTCCTAGAAAGTTGAAATTTGGTACGTAGACTCCTAGTGGGGTCTAGTGGTGCACCTCCCCTTTTGGTTTTATTCGGTTGTTTCTAAAGGGGTCTTTTGCCCCTTTTTTGGGGGAAATTATTGTTAATTTCGATGTAAACTCAAGTGGTATTTTAATTTGGCGGACACTTGGCGATATATCGCCAGTTTTTTGGTCGCCAATTTTTGTCGCCAACTTGGCAATATTTTTTTTTTTAATTCTGGTTTCAATTTGGCCACTGTTGGTAATATTTAGAAAGTAATCTATTGAATCACATTAAAATTGTCAGTAATGGGGAAATGACATCAAATTGGAGTAAAACGAAGCCATGTGATCAGCTCATTTTTCCTATCAAACTTTTTTTTTTTTTTTTTGAAAACGAGAAATGATGTGATAGAAAGTCTGACATTCATTAATTCTCTCTCTCTCTCTCCCCCCCCCAAAAAGAAAACGTTTTCTGGCTTTGTGAAACCACAAAAAGTGATAAGAAGGCTATCTAATAGGCGGTTATCAACAAGTAAACCATAATTGAATTATGTGTGAAAGCAACACAAAAACATTCATATTTCAAAACTCATCTGCCAATTTACCTTAGTTTCAGTAAAAGCTAAGAAGAAATTCACGTACCTTAGTTCTATTAAATATTGAACTTAGTTATGTTACCGTAGTACTTTTTCTTAATAAAAATTTCACAGTAGAATAGGATGCATTAGTAGGAATTTAACTAAGAAGTTTAAAAACATTTTTGACAAGTGTGTCAAAAATGTAAGGATAGGCAGTTGATTTAACGAAATGAAAATGTTTTTGAAACAACATTTAAACAATAATTTTATGCTCCGAAAGCAAAAGTAACAAAATAAGGCAGTCTTTTCTCTACTGAAATAAACCACATCAAACAACGATATAAATAAATAATCAACATATGCAAGACATCGTAAAATTATATCAATAACACACACACTAATAAACTACTTCTTACAATAAGTGTAAATAAAGCAACGAACCACTTTTCAACTGTCAACGTGCAACCCGTCCGTCTAACTTGATTTTCATTCGCATTTCCATTCATAGCCTCATTATATTTTTTCTTTATTCCAACGTTTGTTTCAAAGTATCTTAAATCAATGCTATCTTTTCTCTTTCGATCAGTTCCTTTTCCTGATAGAGACCTTCAAACTGTTACTTTATTTTGCAGCAGTGTTTCTTTTTTACTTTCTTCAGTCATTTAAATGCTATTGTAACAGATGTGTTTCAACTTAATTTACAATGAATTACTAAGTAGTGTAACAGAGACTTTTAGTAAGTTTCAAAGGTTAATTTCAATGAGCATGAATGTTGAATACAAAGCTCACATGAAATGAACATGACATAAATCACCCATAACATTTCTTACAGAACCGTGACTCTCGTTAAATTGGAATGGAAGGGAGGAAGGGTCAAGATTGAAACTGATTGATTCAAATGATTAGAACTGAAATTCACACACCCAACCTATTCATAGTTTGACAAGATTTAAAACACGACTTAGAGTGGTAATGAGCTTGTCCTCCCTTAAAAGATTTATTTTGCCATGCAGTGAGAGCAGCATCTCAGAAGCTATTAATTATTGCAACGTTTCAGAATTAATACAGAAATGTTTCGATTAAGGAAATTAAAAGTTTTTTTCTATTGAAATAGACCATGGGACTCCAACCTTTTTTACTCTACGACAGATCAGCCAATTTGTTTTTTTTTTTTTTTTCAGACGGGGAGGAGCAAAGGGTGTGCACTCTGCAAGTTTTGTCAGAAAACAGCAAAACCCATGCGCATCTAAATGTTAAAACATTACGTTTTCATAGTAAGGAGGGGGGGGGGGGAGGGTATTTGACTTGGAACAATCCAACAAAATTTCAGTTCAGATGGTTTATTTAGCACTAGCCAACAGAACAGACCATAAATAATTTAGTACCCCCTCCCCTCATTCATCCACGATGTTTTTAAATTTAAGTGCTTAGTGGTGGTTTTTGAGATTTTCTGGCCTTAGTTGTCTCTTAAAATGCAAAAATATATTGTCAATTAAAAAACTTCTTATTAAATTTGTTAGCTTCACGCGGGCCTGACAAAATCTGTTCGCTGGCTGCAGGTTTTAGATCCCTAAAATAGACGATTTATAAAATATGTCATAAAAACAATCAGTAGAAAGTATGTGTATAACTAATGATAAATAACTAACGGTTGTGTAGAAAAATGTAATAATCATTCTGCGTCAAAGATTCTGACGTAGGGGAATTTGGGGCAAAGGGAAGTAAGGCCCCTATAGTGGACCACTTATAGGGGGCTCTAAAGGGAAGTAGCGGAGCAAAGTGAAATGGTGAAATATTTAGTCTGCTTCTTGCGCCACCTATCTGGTAATATTTTAACTTATGTAGTAGCACATGTAGTGTATTCCAGTCAGGAAAGAAATACCACTGAATATTAAAGCATGTAATGATACAGGCAATTTTCAAAAATATATACTCATATTGTAATATTGTGTTGTAAGTCAAAAGTTATTTTTGTTGTTACAAAATGATAAAGTTCTTATTTTTAACATTTTAGTAATTGATTGAGACCTTTTAATATTCAATGCAGTATTTATTTATTAATTATTAAGCTTATTTGTATTTTAAATATTTTATACAATTAGTCAAGTACATGCTGGGCAAAGTGAAATAGTTTATTTTGTTTACTCACTCAATCATTTACTAAATTACTTATGTATTCATTTATTAATTACTTTATTAACATACCTTAATTTCATAACTCACTTATGCAATCTATTCATTTATTCACTTATTTTCTTACTCATTCATTCTTTTCCTCACTAATTTATTTTTCATCATACATTTGTTAATTAATTTATTTAATTAGTTTTTGTTTTAGAATATTTTCGTTTGTTAGTTCAACTTTTTATTTACTGATTCATTTGATCAAAAAGATTTTTTTTTGTAATCGAATAGAAAATATTTCAATAGAAAAATATTTAATTTTTCACTTTGTCCCATGAAAAAAAAAGTTAAAAATTTTCCACTTTTTTTTTGAAAGCGCAAATTTACTACCAAAAATGGAAAATACCGATTCAAAGCAAGTTTTTTTATAAAGTACAATGTTCTTTCTTCATGTACTGTAATTTTCAAACAATTTTACAACTAGTTCATTTTTAAAAATCTCCGACACCTTAAATATTTCCCTTTGCCCTACATTCTCCTAATACTAATGATTTTAACTTCATTCCATTTCCACAAATGGAATAGTTAAGACATAAACGAAATTTTATGATTCTGGTACACATGATGCAATGTATAAAAGTCCTAAACAAGCTAAAATTATCAAACTTAACTTGTTAGTTTTCAAGTATTTATTTTTAAGAGCCTAGTATCTCTTTCTTCTTAAGTTTTCTAGTAGCTCTTTTCTGAAAGGGAAAGCGAAAGAGTGCAAGTTTCGTTTAAACACTTTCGTTAGATAAAGTGTTACGGTAGCATGGTCGCTTGGCGACTTAGAGGATAAACAATTGAGTTGGTGGATTATTTTCCATTTGAAAGCAACTGTTAATGTAATGGTTTTTTTTTTTTTTTTTGTTTTTTTTGTTGGGCGAATTATTTATAAGAATTTTTAATGGTTTTTTAAAGGGTGTCTATATATTTTTAGTTTAGGAAAATGATCATTTTATTACGGAGATGGGAGGGGGGTTTTCCTTTATTGAAGGGACTTCCCTTAAACTCTTCGCACGGGTTTCACCGTGTGAGCACAGCTGTTATTTTATGAATTAGAGAACTCATTTAAAGAAAAATCTAAAAAAATTCAAGACAACTTTTCCAATAGTCAGAAATTTCAAGAAAATAGAAAGTCGTTTTCAGGAAAAACCGAAATCTTAAGTCGGAGGAAAGGTTCGTTAGTGAAATCAGTGATTATCCAACTTTACGTAATGCTTTCATGCATGCAAATTATAGCTCAGAGCAAAATTATCTGACATATTTTTTCTTCTCACTATAGTTGTGATGCATTAACTACCTATTTCGTAGTAAATAGCATGTACTCGTTCTCTAACCATCACTTTAACAAAATAATGCACGATTGTGGGCAGCGTTTAGCTGCTGCTAATTAGCAGCTATCCCAGTGAATAGTTGCATAGTTATATTCTCACAGCTTATGCAAATTCTTAATAAAACGTATACCATTAAAGTAATTCTAACGATTTTCTGTTACCTTTTTCCGCATTCTGCTTTCATATCTTTTCATAGATCATTAAACGAGTTGGACTCGGTCCACAAAAAAGGTTAAAAAAACGATAATAATAAAATAGGAATAAATATCTATACATATGTTGGTATTAAGGCAAAGTCAAGGAGACTATTAATTTCGACCTTGGTGAATTCTTATTTGTTAAAAATCGCTTTTTTTTTTGAAGTGATACAACTCTTCGACTAATTTTCATTCAGCAGATACCTCTGCTAGGTATTCTAATATTCAAATAGAAAAATAATTTAATAAAATATAACAAAGTAATCTAATTTTCTCAATTCCTTTTATTATAAAAGAAAGGTTGCTTAGGTAGCTACGTGCAAAGAAACCTGCAGTGCTTACAGTCATGAAGTTTGTAGCTAGTCTGGGACTACACTCGAAGAGAAACGCTTTAAGTTCGTGACAGCAAAATTTTTAATTAATTTAAGAAATACCAGAGCTTTAATTTTTTATTCCCTTTTCTTGCGCGAAACACGTGCCCAGCAAATCTTAAATAATGTAGCGTATAGAAAAATAAAACTCTGCTTTTTAATTTCAGATCTGGATAAACACAAATAAAATACATACAGGGAATATAGGGCATACAGAGATAAACATAAAAAAATACATACATAAAAGAAAATCCCGGTTTTATAAATTTATATCTCATAAACTATTACACTTACCATTGTAAATGATACACGAAAATGAAGATAAACTGAAAGCTTTTTTAAACGTACGTAACTAATTAAACGTGCATGTGCAACACAAGCACAACCAGAAATTCCTTCTGGAGGGAGTTTTTGGTCACATTAGTCCTTAAACGTGTTTTAACTACTGTATTAGGATTGGCTACAGTGTTAAAACCAAGATTCAGTTTGTGCAATGTTGTATATTGGCAATGGTGGTGTAGAAACAGTCTTTGTCGAAACCCCATAAAAATCACATGGGCTAGGTTTGGGGATCTGGGTGGTCAAAGCATAAAGGGGAAATCATCATCACCTGCACGACCAATCGCCATTTCATTTTGTTTTTATTTTTTATTCCGTTCCCCCCCCCCACGAAGTTTTTTGTTACATGTTGTTGAGCTATTTATTCCCTGAATTGCACGGGAAGCGCTATGCTTAAACTTTACTTACTCGTGTAAGAGCTCGTTGACATGATTGCACTACGCGTTATTCATCACTAATTAGAAATAAAGCTTGTTACTTCAAGTTATTGAATTGTGATATACCAATTTTGAAATATCAAGTGATCTACGAAAGCGTTCACCGTGCTGATGCACATTGTTTACAACGCTTGCGCTGCGTAGCGACATTTCAGCTCGTTGCTTCGAAATCAACGCGTGACTGCATGTGAATGCTCTCGCAGTACGCTAATTTAGTTCAGTAATACACATTCGACCAACCATTGATGGTTCTAACGAAGAGCAATCGCATCTTTTCCGCAGCATATGAGCTGCTCCTAAGAGCCGCCCATCATCAAATGATTGTTTGAATCAGTGTCGTACCTGGAGACGCCTCTGACAAATTTAAAAGGTAGCGCCTCTTACCCAATTTTGCATAAATCAATGAAACCTATAACATCTATATATTTTTTTTAAAATAAATAATGTATGCCCTTGAACTAAAGATAGAGTACAGTTTTCAGTCCTAATTACAACAGAAGAAAAAGCGATTCAATTTTGAGCAGAATTCGTAGAGTCAAAACATCAGAAAGTCAGAGGTTGCCAGGAAGCGACCTCTGTATTACGTAAAAAAAACGAATATAAATGGTATTGGCTCCTTTCTAAACACACAAATGTCAGCCAGGAACCGTGGGTAGTTAGAAGAGAATGTAAAGTCACCTTTAATGCATTTGTAAAATAATTTTGAGTACATTTGGATTACTATATCTATATTTTAAATCATAAAACGTGTAATTAATTGAAGAAACTGGGATACATTTTCACGATTTACCCGCTCCATTCTCCTCTATCACAGCGTCCTTGAAAACAGGGTTCTTGACATAATTTATACCTGCTTTTCGTTCATAATAGGAAAAAGGTACGTCTTCGTACGCTACCGATAATAGCATTTTTAATTTTTCTCACAAATCAGGCCAAGGTTATGCATTTTAAACTATTCAAGATTAGTTTATACCTCCATTGTATGTCTCGTTATAACGTAGTTCTAGAGAATAATATCATTGAGTTTGAATATAAGTAACAATAAGCATATCATATTTATTCGAAACTAGAAGCAACTAAATTTGGTTTCGAAAACTTTCAATCCCATAGGTGGGGAATCTTTTTATCATGAGAAGCAGCATTTAATTTAGGCACAGATAAAAGAGCCCGCATTTATTCATGAACCTAATAAATGCAATTTTTATGTAATCATGATAGTTTTGTTTAGTTTTATTCTTTTATTGCGTTATATAGAAACTGTAGAATGTATAATACAAACTGTCAAAAGTGAAAAGTTTATTTCGTTTACTTGTTCATTCTTTTATAAATTCACTTCACAATCAGTCATTAATTAATTCATTGCTTCCCTCACTCATTCGTTCATATATTCTTCCATTCATTCACTCTTTTTACTCTTTTTATTATTCATTCACTGTTTTATTTACTATTTTTTTATATTTTAACTAATGTATTTATTTATTCGTTTATTCTTTCATTATTTATTCAATTTTTCATTAATTCCTTTATTTGTTCATTCACTTGATGAAACATATTTTCAATTTAATAAAAAACATTTAATTAGAAAGATAATTTATTTTCACTTTGCCACATGCAAAAAAAAAAAAAAAAGCAAAAAATGTCCATTTTTTACAGGTTTAATTCTACTGTCAAAGCTAAAAAATAATTTTTCATTGCAAATTTTATTTTTAAATACGTTGTTCTTTCTTTATGTACTGTAATTTTTAAAATAAATTTCAAATTTGTTCACTTTGAAAAACGCTACTTAACTATTTCACTTCGTTTTATTATCACATTACCTTACATTAATTTAATGTATGCTTAATTTATGAAGCAATGAAGCTGTTAGGGATATGATCCTGCAGATGCAAACTTTTTTTATACGTTGCTTTGAAGTACATGCGTGTATGTGCTCCAGAGAAATAAAAAGCGGAAAGGAAAGGAATTAAAAAAATAAATGCCTGGCAATAATGCAATGTTTCAAAATGTTTTCCAAATTTGTAATGGAAGCTGTGAAATGCGAAGTTAAGATTAGTGCTAAATCGGACGCGTTTAGAAATCGAACTTGACACGGACTGAAAGAAAGATCTTTCTATTTTAGGAAATGTTATGCTCTATATATCACGCAGGAAATTTAATGGTTGTTTCTTTTCGCACTTCATCTAGGCGTTTCTTCTTGAAATCCGACTGATTACAAAATTACATTTATGTGTGATTATGAAATGATCTGAGCTCCAGTAGTGAAAGATTTTGTTTAAGGGGGTCCGGGACACAAAAATCCTCAAATTTTGCAATTTTTTTTTATAATTTGAAAAACTGCTCCGTTTTTTTCTGCTTAAGAGGACGTTTAAATCTTGTTTCTACCTTAAATTGAACGAAA
Source organism: Uloborus diversus (assembly GCF_026930045.1). Classification (NCBI taxonomy): domain Eukaryota; kingdom Metazoa; phylum Arthropoda; class Arachnida; order Araneae; family Uloboridae; genus Uloborus; species Uloborus diversus. Next base: position 149,950,337 of record NC_072731.1, on the reverse strand, counting down.
GTTATAGTTATTTTTGTTGCATGCATCTAACGAATGTGTACATAACTTTAAAACTTTAAACGCGTTTTTCTCCATGATGCAATTTTTCCCGATTTCTTGCATTCAAACTCTTATAAGTCAGGAACCGATAGAGATAAAGTAATGAAACTTGGAGCATATCTTTTTCAAGCAATTTACTTTAATTTTTATTCGACGAATTTGAAAAAAAAAAAAACGTTTACTTCAAAAATTATGATTTTTTAAAAAAAAAGTATCTTCGAATTTTTCGAAATTTTTCTTCAAATATTTTTTATTTTTTATTGAATCAATATTTTTAAAATCGCCGAATAAAAATTAAAGCTTAGATATTTGTGCATACTTTTTTGAAAAAAAAAATTGAAAATTGACCAACAATATTTTGAGTTATAGCAATTTAAAGAAACCCCCATTTTTTGAAAAAGAACTAATTACATTTAAATAAAAAAATATTTTTTTTTTATTTATGTTATGATTTTGCTTATTAAATAAATGATGAATCAGTTCAAAAAATTTCAAAACTCTAAAGTACATAATAAAAAATTTTTCAAAATGTGTCCCGGAACCCCTTAAGCATTTATTTTATACCTCTATTTAGTTTTTGAGCGTTTTTTTTTTAAATTTTTTCCCTGTTAATCGATATTTTTAAAGAAAGCATACGCGTGTGGTTTCAAATTTGAAGGATAAAATCAGAAACATTGGAACGTCTCTTGTCTGGAGAGTTATTCGGATTCCTCCAAATATGAATGCAATAACAAGTAGTTTGAATTGAGCCGCTCACTGAAGCTCTTCTACGAGCTTCAAAAAAAAAAAAAAAAAAAATAAATAAATAAATAAATAAATAAATAAATAAAAATAAATAAATAAAAAATTATATTAATTTGAATTTTTGGCATCTTGAATTCAAATTATATTTTTCGCAATCACGAGCGTGTGTGTATGAATGCGCGTGTGTGTTTGTGTAGGCGCATGTATGTGGGTGCGTGTATATGTGTGTATGTATGTATATGTGTGCTTGTTGTGTATGCAGTGCTGTGTGTGTAGGTGTTCGTGTGTGTGTATGTACGCATATGTGTTTGTGTCTGTGTGCAGGCATGAGTGTGTGTATGTGTGTGTAGGAGTTTGTGTTTGTGCGCAGGCATGAGTGTGTAGGCATGTGTGTGTATGCGTGTGATATGGACGCAACCTGGAGACGGTTTCGCAAGAGGAGCAGCATCGTGAGGCCGGTCGACGCGACGGTGTTGCTGGCAGAGGGAGGTGGTGGGAAAATAAAATCAGCGTAACATTAAAAATCAGTCAAGTGAGAACAATAAGCAATCGTGATTGCTCAATATATATATATATATATATATATATATATATATATATATATATATATATATATATATATATATATATATATATATATATATATTTTCATGTAGGGAAAAGTAGTAGGAGAGAGTGTTGTACCTCGGGACGCTGATAATTTCTGAGAACCTATTTTTGGCAGTCATGTTTTTTGTAATCCTTAATCCTTCACCACTAAATGGTGCCATAGTAACAATTAGCATCAAAAGAGTTAAACTGATGATTTTGGGAGAGAAAGAAAATTTCATGACTCCAAAGTAGGGATTTCAATACCGGACCAAAAATCCAATACCGGTATTCGGTATTTTTAAAACGTGATACCGGAATACTGTTATTAATACCGGTATTTGAAATTTTTTAAAAAATGCTTGAAAGCATATTGTTTCGTTGCCACATTTCATAACTTTGTACAAAAATTGTATTACTTATGAAAACGTATTGTGAACAAATATAAAATGAAGGAACTAATATCATAATAAAAAAAACAATAGTAGTAAAAAAAACATATGCCTCTATTGAATTGTCTCTAAGTCTGGAACTCATTCTAGTGCTCAACCTTCCTGCAGGTGAAAATACTCTTTCTGAATTCACGCAGGTAACTGGTACTATTAATGATGCGCGATACACCTCCTCTACTTGCATCGAAGTCCTTCATCTGCAAATAATTCGAACTCTTTTGCGGGCTAGTTTTGTATAAATCTTTTTTTTTTTTTTTTTGTATTGTTCGTTCTTTTGTATTGTGCGTGATACTTTTTTTTTAATTTATAATTTTTATTCGAGAGAGAATTCATTTATAATATCTGTACCTCAGAGTGAAAACGACGTAAGGCACATTATGATAATTTTACAGCAGAGAGGAAAACCTTTTTTCTGACTCATACAAAGGATGGGACTCGCGCTCTTTTAACCCAGGTAAAAAATTGAAATGGATTTCTTAAAAAGAATTACGTTCACATGGCTCGATATGGAATAGGCTTCTACATACAACGCACCAATAAACAAAATTTCTCAATTTTTGGATTTACGTAAAGTTGGCTCTGAGGTACAGATATTAACATCATTTTCAAGATTCTCTTGATAAAAATTGGTTTGAGTTTGCTTTTCATTAATCCTCTGGTTTGAAATTTACGATTAGTTTGATTAATTTCGTCACCTCATAGCAACAGTAAGATGTCTTAGTGTTATTTCTGGGATTAGATATCTTACTATTGCTCTGAGGCTACGATTTGATCTTTTTTTTTAAATTGTTTGTTATCGTTTTCTTTTCAAAATTCTTTTACGATTATCTTAATATCTGAAAATATTTTCTAGTTAGGTTTGCTCTTCCTTGATGCAAATTTTCAAGGCATTTTAAAATTGCTAAATATTACCTCGTCAAGCATACAGCTAAATAGCGAGACAGGACAGAACACCGATTCCGGTGAAAACAAATTACCATTTGTTATACTAAAAAGAAGAGGTTTTTCTCAAAATTCAGTGCAGTTAAGACAAATATTAAAAAAATATGTCGTAAAGTATTGCTGCAATTGATGGTTGGAATAACACTACTCATAGCACAGCAAAAAAAAATTCGTAATTACTTATGCAATTAATTTTAACAAAATATAATGGCAAGTGAGTGATCAATGAAATGGATAAAATTAAATGCATGGTTTACACAAACGCAAGAAAATGCGAATCATCATACCATTCAGGGATGAAAACATCATTAATCTTTCTGCTACTTTTATTAATGAATATTCTACAAGTTCGTGCTTTTGAAGCCAAATTTGTACATAAACGGATTGATTTCGATACTGTCTTATCAAAAGGGAAATGTTCGTCAAAAATAACAGCAAATATCTAATAAGTTAAATTGAAAATTCTAAAACTAAAAACATTTTATCATTTTCAGTTAATACCGAAAATACCAGTATTTAACCTCAGCTAACTCCGGTATTACGAAATTGCAAATTAGCACGAAATACCGGTATTCGGTATACTGGGGTACCGGTATTGCAATTACTAATCCGAAGTAAATAGTATTTTCTTCATTTTGATTTCATTTTCTGTCTTTGTATTTGTAAAACTAATGAACTGATTTTTTTTTAATATAAAATAGAAGTACTTTAAAATATTTTGGTTATGAGAAAATAATGATAGAGCATCTAGATTGACCACCATTTTGCTTTTTCTAAAACCATGTTGTGATTGTACCTTGGGACAGCCAAACATGTTGCTCCTTAGGACACGTCCTAAGGTGCAACATATGCATGATTCTTAATAATTAAGATATGTTTAGTAATATGGAAAAATGTTCTAATCTGATAAAGACTTTTGAGCACATTTGATGTTAGATAATAATTCATTAGTTAATTATTTATTATCTATTATTCATTATTCATAATTCAGTATTCATTATTCATAACTTAATTCATTACCATGAAAAAAAGATATTTTTTGATTTTTGGTGCAAAATTGGCTCAAATATATGGATGTTTCCTGAATCATGAAGAGTGTACCATGGTGCAACAGGATGTGCCCCAAGGTACAATAGGATGTTGTACCGTGGGATAGTTTGGAACTCTTACTTTAAATGGCTGGCAATATTTTATTTTCAAACTGTCTGAATTAAAAAAAACATATATTGCAGAGAAATATGTTGGGGTATTTTAATGTTACTTTCAGATTTTAAATTTGATTTAAATAAATGTAGTAAAAAATTAAAATATAAATAGTGTCCCAAGGTACAACACTCTCCTCTCCTCTAATCGGCCGAGAGCAGGTGAATAGCAATATCTGCAGGAATGAAATTTGAGATGTTTGAAGAAACGCGATTTGGATTCAATACCAAGAATAGGGAAAGGTTGGAATTAGATGGGTTTTTTTTCGCGTTTCTTTTTTAGCGGAAATCAAATACGCAAGCTTGTACAATTTAACTAATGTACAATAGAGGACAAAAGAAAAAAAAAAGGAAAATGAAAAATTTTCAGTTGCTACCCTTTACTTGCTCACGGCAGTAAGGGACATGAGGCTGAATGAGCCATTACTACTTTTTGTAAATGCATTTTGAAAAAGTATTTATTTTTGGTGCCAACCGATAGCTGTAGCGATTCAAGTAATCTGACAACGATATGGCTTTTCTGAGCTGAGCGATTTTCTTCTGAAAGTTGTCATAATGTTGCTGAATAATTTGAAGCGTGACTATTGATAGAGGAACATGGATGGTTCCTCTTTCTTGAAGGTTTAAAAAAAGTGACTTTTGACGTACGGAAAAGTACACTCGTTGAGTTCGGACAGAACTTCTTGTAATTACTTATCTACTGAGAGCATCTTAAATGTTATTTGAATCATTAATAGCTACTTTCGGTGTAACAACATTTGCAGACACATGCTTAAAATGTTAAAAGAAATTTCCTATTTCTCCTTCAATCCAGCTTTCAAAAAATTTCTAATAAGTTTAAATCCTCTTTGAGGACCGTTAAGCATAGTAAATACAAGCATATCAGATGTGCTGCTGTATTGCAATAAGTCCAGCAAGGTCTTTTTGAACATGACATTGGTTGTTAATGATCCTGAACGCGCACGTAGGGCTTCTGAGACAGGAATAGATATGAAAAACATAAAAAAATCTTGGAATTAGAAGCAATTTTTGTTTTTATCGCTATCGCCAACTTATACTAGTGCTTATTTTCAAGTTTTCTTTCCTTTTTGTGTATTGTTTTTTAATTGATGGAGCTACGAGCGTAAAAATAAATCTGCAGGGCTCGCTGCCGTGGTGAACGATTTCTACCACCACCCCCAACGATACTTATTTTGTCTTGGCTGCTGTACAGTAATATATTCCATAAAATGTTACAACTATTATAGCCTATATTTTCTATTAATTATCATTATCATTTTATTTGATTGTTGCTTTTGTTATTAATTAAATTAATATTGTAATTAGTTTCTTTTTTTCACTTTTGTAATTTGCGATACACAGACTTTAGTTTAATTTTTAAATGCTGAATTATACTATTCTAAAATCAAATTACTAGTATTATTTCAATAGAAAAATAATGAGAAGAATATTGCAAAAAAAATTTAAAATAACACAAACTATTCAGGTTGGGTTTCAGTAAACACAGGGTGACATTTGATAAACACATTTCTTTGAACTTTGGGATTTACGGCTCTGACAAGGGAATGATATGAGGCAGTGAGAAGCAAAGGGATGTAAGTAGACATTTTGAAGTTTTGAGTAAATCGCGTTTAAAGTTTCGGTCCTAGGTAGACTTTCATTGAAAGGTTTTTCTAAATTATGCTGTATAGCAGCACCTATCAGGGCCACTAGTACCATCTCTTGCCCCAAGACAGAGTCGAGGTTCATCTATCATTTATACTGCTTATCTCCAAATTTTTAATTTTTTCGCTTATAACCCTTTGCTTCTCACTGCTTCATATGATCTTTTTTTCCCGAAAAAAAAAATAAACATGGTTCTTTATATGTCGATGGCACTAAATCTGATGGTAGGTGCCGAATTTTTCGCAACTTTCTGTTTTGGGGTATACGCGATTGAAAAATAGCAGGAAAACCTGTCTACAACGATACTGTTGGGACCTAAAAAATATTGTTATAGACAAATTATCGTTATAGACAGTTTGATTATCTTGCTGAAATTTTGCAGGGACCGAGGAAAATATTGTTATAGACCGGTTTATTGTTATAGACAGTATCGTTATACACAGGTTTTACTGTAATGGTGTATTAGAAAACTTTATTTCAATGCTATAAGTCTCGGTAGTGAGCTATGCAACACTTATGAGGTATTCATAAGTCCTACTCTTAAATATCGTACTGGTTTCAATTCCTATATGAAATTCGGGGCCCATGCATGAAGCGATCTCAATTTACTTCTAATATTTTAAAGCTGCATAAAAAATTTCAGGATACTGCCGGTAAACTAAGATTTACGCCTTTGAAATATACCATTATAGGCTATATTTCGATCACGTATATCTTGAAAACGGGAAAGATACAAAACACTAGACTCTCTTCCATCGAATTTGCGCCCTCGATATACATGAAAACAATGTTTCAATTTTTCGGTTTGGAAAAACAGGCTCATATCATCCCCTCGTGAGTGAACAATGCACAAAATTCAATTTAAAAAGAGAAAAAAAAAATGACCATAAAATTGATACTGGATACTTTGAAGTTAGGGCCTCCTCTTAAAGTGGTAGAACGGTCTTGATTCTAATCGAAAACATCAACTGGACAAGCTAGGAATATTTTTCACATTTTATTTCAGGATAAAAGCAGTTGGCCCATTCCTCTCGCCGTCCCATTACTATAAATCCTTCCTCTACTGTTTGAAAAATATACTTGACTCTATTTTTTTACATTTAAATTCATTGTAATCGTACTCTTCAGCCTAATGGTAAATTTTCTCAATCTTTGGAAGTGTATACAGTTGAAATCGCTTATAACAATCCCTGATTTAACAAGAACCCGGATTTAGTGAGGATATCACAAAGGTTTGGTTGGTACAATGTTACAGCTATGACAGTATAACTCGCCTTTAAAGAGTAAACCCCGCTTAGCGCGAGCGATATTTTTGGGATTTATAAAAACACCAATTGCTTTCCAGCACAGTTTATCCTTGGAAGAACTCGTTCAATGTTCTGAAAGGAACCGAAATTCAGTGCTGAGTCATAAAAAAAAAGAAGAAGAAGAAAAAAAAAAAAAAAAAAACAAGATATGACGGCCGCCTTATTTTTAAAGCTGTGGAGTAGAGAAGTTTTTAAATATATATTAGTTGCAGCCAATGTTATCACTTCCGAGGACATTGTTTCTCAAATTCAAGCTAATACCATTGAAAAAAATAATAAAAAACACGATGACAACAAACGTGAAGAATTTGTAGCTGAAAAACCCTCAACACACTCAATGACTTTCAATGTGATGAAAAAATTCAAATGTTTTTCGAGGCCAGGGGTACTCGGTTGTAACGAACAAATACAACGGTCCTTTCGTGTTCGTTATAAGCGATTTCAACTGTAATTGAACCAGGAAAGACAATTAAGATTCTTGGAAGAGAAGATTCTTCATGCATTCGAAATTGAATTTGAAAACATTAATTTCTAAAAGAAGATTGATTTCCGCAATTAATCAGTAAAAAAGTATTTACTTATCAATAAGATTTTTTTCCTCTGTTTGAGCGCTATTCACAGACATCTCAGCATGTATACTCATTATTCTTCTCATGGTTTCCTATTTCTGCTTTTTTACAGCAGATCTTAGCTCAAGCTGGTTTATTTATTATCTTGTTATAAAAATATGAAATATATTATTATATATTTTATTTGGTTTTTTAAATATTTCTTTCATCCTCTCTCTGAGCTCTGGACTGAATACTGATGACCTAAGGTACTTCGATTTAAATGAAACTCGTTGTGCATTAAAAAAAAAAAAGTTGCATATAGGAACTGGTTCTGTGGGGCTCCGAGTGGTGAAGTTGGCTCTGGAACAGCGTTTAATTTCGAGATTAAATAAGAAATCAGCATCGATATTGTTAATGTAAATTAACTTTTGTTGAAACCACACCCAGTTTATCGTTAAAACAAATTCAAGGGAACTCCACACTTTCTGTGTGATGTTGGAAGTTCCACGAGGAAATAATGTTAAAATTAATTTCGAAATTTATTCAAATGATAGTTTTCGAGGGCATATGAAATTATAGAAGTTGCTTTTAAAAATATAAGCAAATAAATAAACGTTTCTCCTTTTTTTTTTTTGAAATATTTCCGTAATTTATTCAAAACTAAGGCAAGAAACGCATTATTTGTCTAATTTTTAATGTACGTGACTCCACATAAAAAAAAGAACTAAATAACTACTTAAAGTTGAAATTATTGAAGTTAACCTACAGTTGAAAAGTATTAATTCTTTCTAGTTAAAACTGAATCTGTCTAATGAAAAAAATCAAAAGGTTTGAATTAAAATCTTTTGTTTATCTGTCCTGAGCTTGAAAATTTTTGACCACTTAAGTGTTTTTACCTATATCATTTGTTAAACAACTATATTTTGGATGAGTCACTTTGGAATCTTCGTTTATGAATGTATAGTTCTTTATTGTAAAAAATCCAGACATAACTCGATTCTAATTCTGAAAACATTGATTTCTAATAGAAGATTGCTTTCCGCAATTTTATCAGTACAAAACTACCTATTCTTCAATAAGATTTTTTCTACTGTTTGAGATAGCAGTGTTCTGTTATCTCAATGGGGTTTTTTCCATCAGTCAAAAGTACTACTTTTAGTCACTGAATTAGATAGATAGAGCAAAAAAAAATAAATAAAATAAAAAAAATAAATAAATAAAAAATAAATAAATAAATAAAAATTATAAAAAATAAATAAGACAACTTGAAGCGAGGAAAAACTTTTATTTTCAAAACGTTTAATTTTTAATTAATTTTTTTAAATGTCCGATTTTTCAAATAAGGCGTGGTCTTTATGATGTCAAAAGTGATGAACTTTGGCTCGCTACTCCACTGGCGTGGTTAATGCTTACGCTTACAGTCAACTGCGTTTCCAGATTATGATAATTTAGAAGCGAATTAAATATTGCGCTCTACGCTTGCTATCAACCATATCGTTGTCAATACATGTGAGTAAAGAAGCAAATAAATTATTGTGCTTTGCGCTGATGGCATCAGTGAATTGCATTTCATCACCCGCTACGATGCGCAGCAGCATAAGAAATGAAATTGAATCTGCGCACCGATTAAAATATTTGTTAAAAAATGTTAAGCATTGTCAAATTATTTAAAAAATGGTCAAATCCTATGTTTTTAAGGATGCTCTTTCAGATTTTTTTTTCTTTTTTGAAATTTCGAGAACGACCCCATTGTTTCTGTTTTACTTTAACTTGACTTTAAGGTACTTATAGGAACTCTGACAATGCACTTTTACATTGTAGGAATGTAAAAATACTGTTTTTACACTTCGTGAATTCTCACATTCAACAGCAGTTGTTTTTTTTTTTTTTGCACCGCTAAGTTTTCAGACATTTACTGACATTAATTTTAAATCAGGAATGGAAATTGGCGTTACTGCGAATCAGTTACTTAGGTTCTTACATCTGATTTATTTTTAGTCTGCAATACTTCTAAATTTTCTTACACGAGTTGCAAGCTTTCCAGAAGCAATGAAATAACATTTAAATGCAAGGATTGCTATCGAACTTGAAAACAAGATTATACGTAATTTCCTTCATTTCCCCTCCTGTAAGACATCTCAGCTTTCAGTTTCTATTTATTTTGTTTAAGATGATTCGTTCAAGAGTTGAAAACGTGTTAAAAAACATGAACTATAATATTTTCTATAACGTATGATACTTTATTTTCAAGCAAAATGTTTTGAACGGAAGGTAAGATGTGATGTAATTTACGTCGCATAGAAGCAGTGAGAGCGATACGATCAGTAAAATATTTAATCTTCATGGTTGAAGAATTCCGTGCATTGGCTTTTGATTTCCTTTCTCAAGGAAGTATCTGCTGGATGCAATTCAGACTGAATTACGTATGACAGCGATCTGAGGCTGATTTGATTGACAATTTATTGACGCAAGAGCTACATTGGGCCACTGGGTCTCGTGGTTTTCTTGAAGTTGCGGTATACCTCTTCCATGATATAACTTGCCCTATGACCTAACCTAATTTTTGAACCGTGATTTTGAGCCACAAAAAAAAAAGCTTCATGGAGATTACAGTAGACCCTCGTTTTACGCGGGTATTACGTTCCGCAGAAATGCCACGTAAATCGAAACCGTGTAAATTGAGACCTTATACTACTGTAAAAAAAGGGGTTTGATTCCGTAGATAACAAAATACTTCATTCTAGTGATGACTAGTTGTATAATAAATTTGATGTGTACTTACATCGACTTTTAATGCACAACATGCATAAAGAAAGCATAAATTAATTTCTTGTTCTGTTTGTAAAGAGGAGCTGTCTATGATAGTCATTTGGTGGTCAGTAAAAAATTTTCTTTGTAATTCTTTGCTGAGCATTAACGCATCCATGATCACTTCCGTCATTTCCATGATAGACTCTTCCTTCACTAACAAATCGGAAATATCATTTGTATTGTCTAGGAATGGCTCAAAATTTTCAATGTGAAAGTTTTTGGTTGTGTGTCACTGAAGTCGGTATCCTCGTTGGTTTGGCCTCCTTTGTCACTCCTAAAAGCTCTTCTTCCAGTGAGTTCTGAACTGTGTGAGTTTAATCACTTTACTTCTGATGGAAAAAGCTCTGGAACCAATCGCATAAAATGTCTCCAGTGGCCCAAGCTCGATTATTAGCATGCCAAAATGCAGTTGATTACGCGCAATCTGCAATCTTTAGGAGTTTTGATTTTGAAAGAGGGGAAAATTTTATCTTTTTTTTCATTGCCGCGTCCGCGTAAAACCGAAACTCATCCGCGTAAAATAAAATAAAGGTGTCAAATCTTAAACCGCGTAAAATAAACTCGTGTAAAACGAGGGCCTCCTGTAAAACATTACGACAAACTTATAATCTGCCATCGAAACTTATTATTATTATTATTATTATTATCATTATTTTGCCTCCTTAATTCCTAAAGGAAACATAAATTTACCACCACTTCACTGAGTTGCTAATTCTAATCAGTGGGGTTCAGTGGGATTCGATACTTTCTACACACAAAGGTAGCAACACTGTTCTAATCTATCACTTGAGGTAAGCAATTCCAACAGAAAATAATTTGAAAATGGAAGATGTATTTACAAGATGAAAATTCGCGTATTTATGTTGTTCCCATAACATTCGATTCTGCTTCGTTTCCAAAACGTTTCTGAAAGTTATTAGGCAAGAAAGATTGAAATTATGAAGAAATAGCAGAGTCTGCGCATGTAAGCATACGTTTGCAAGGGTTTTCAATGTCAATCATTAAGTTAAAACTGAATTTTCTTTAAGTCAAAAGTAATTGAGCTAAATCTATTTTTTAGATATAATTTTGCACCATCTGGGGGAAGAAAATCGCGGGTTGTCATAAACCAGGTACACAATGTGTGCATGTCTCACACAAAGGTGTTTTGCTGTTTGAAGAGGATGACAAAAAATTTCAGACGAATTGGATTTTTTTCTTTTTTTTACATTTCATTTCAAAAGAGTAACCGAATGATTTGCTTTAAAAAAAAAGAAATGCCGTCGAATCTTATTGAATGTTTCAATCGTTGAATTTTTTTGCTACAATTTTAGATTTGAGCAGGACTACATAAATTGCAATTAGCAAATGAGTATTAGTTTTGTAAGTGACCACGCTCTTTTTTTGTTTTATTTTGTGTTTTTTTTTTTTTTTTTGTTAACAATTTTGTTAAAATAAATTTTTACACCGTCTTTCTATGTCAGCTAACATATCACTTTTCAACGTCGCTTACCTATATGTACTACTAGCAAAAATACCCGGCTTTGCCTGGGTCAGAAATAAATGTAAGAAACAATCGCTTCTTCCTTTCGTTTTCTGTTTTAACTGAAAGAACTCAAAACATATCACTTTGATGTGATTAAAAATCGAGCTTCTTCCTTACCCATCAAAGTAAAATAGCAATAAGTATAAAGAATGAACGAATATACATTTAGAAACGAAAGCACGAATTTAAACATATAATAACATATAAATAAAGCGCACGGAAAAAACCGTGCGCTTTATTTAATTAAATAGTACACACTCAAAAGAAAAAAAAAAGCTCTCTACTATGTTTGTTTAAGGATGCAAAAAGTAGAGTTTCCAAATGTTTAAACAAGGCTTCACTCGATGCGCGTCTTATCAGGCTCAGTCATTTCTCAAAAGATCAAAGGCGCCGATTTTCCCGCAAGAGTGCGCTGTAGTATAACCAGGCGATCCTTTGTTTACATTAGTTAACGTATTATGCGTGTTATTTCTGCTGGGAAACGGGACGTATTTTCTATCTTTAACGTAAAATTTCATTGATATGGTTAACCGATGAGAGTACAGGGCGAATTGATGCCGGAACCGCGTATCAGTTCTGTTTTTCAGGGTTTTTTTTTTTCTTTTTTTCGTTTCAGATAAAGCTGGTCCCAACTCAGAATTCAACTATTTCTCATTGGCGTTCACTTCTGGGGAAAACGCATCCCTGAAGCACAGGGGATTCCAAAGCATTGTGGGCTTTTAACCTCACTTTTAGTAAATCAGTCCCAAGGATTACGTATAAAGTTTTTGAGACATTTAATGTGAGTTGATATCGAGAAGGGTTCAAACATTACTATTTCTCTAATTTAAAAAAAATGTCTAAGAAGGAAACCTTGCTGTTTATAAATTATGTAGTATTTTACTGCATATTTAAAGAAGGTATTTAATGGCTCAATCGTCTAGATTTCGACAGAATTGTTTTATTCTCACCATATCGGTAAGACTGCAATACATATTTTCTCTTTTGATATTATTTTGTTATAGGTACAGTGGCTCCCAAAAGTGTTCGTACACCTTGAGATTTTGTAGTAAAACCAAATTAACGCAAAACTGAATTCGAATATGAAGTCCAATTTTTTTTTTTTTCGCATCATTCCTATGCCATTCTGAATAAAACCCAGTAGTGTTTTTCAAAATATTGCCAGATTTTATTTTTGAAATTTGTCAAAAAACGAAGAGACAGAGAAAAAATACGCCACAAAAGTCATCGTACACTGAAATAGTTTCGAATAAATTCATGATTAAAATTATCATATGTCGTTTCTTATTATTTTTGCATTGTATTGACCCTTAAAAGTCATTTGGTTTTAATTTTTTGTTTATTCATTCCCTAATATTCTGCTTATTATTTTTAAATGGCTGGTATGCGTAGAAAACAACAAACACGATTCGAAATTTGTTTTTTTTTCCTCACAGTAGCCACAAATTGGTTTGAAATGTTCCTAAATTAGTTAATTTATACCATTCTGTAGTGAAGTGCTTGATAAAATGCTTTTAAGACAAGAATCGGATCGAAAACAAGGTAAGAAAAGGTCAACTGGCAAAGTTAACAAAGCGTGATCGGAGGTTTACAGTTAAAGAAATTATGAAAAATACGCATTTGAGTGCTGAAAAAGTTTCTGCATAGTTGAATGAAACATTTTATGTTTAATTTTCACCTAAAATTGTTCGCCAAGTTCTCTGGTTAGTTGCATTAAAGGGGACTTCTTCCCGCAGAAATTTTCTTGTTCATACGAAAAACACTAAGCTCACGCTTTCCGTCGTAAAATAAATGATAAATAAGCTCAAAACGTTTTGGAACAAAGTCGTACTTATGGAGGAAAATAAATTCAATATTTTGGGTTGAATTGTTGTATAATTGTCAATAGAAGAAAAAATGAGGAATTTAATCTTAGGAACTTAGCTGGATCCGTTAATCAGGACGGTGAGATGTTCTTGGTGAGGGTGCATAACTGTAACAGGACTTAGAAATTTTGAATTTTTTGATGAAATAATGAATCATGCTGTTCATTTAAATATTTTAAAAAACAATTTCAAATTATCAGCCCAAAATTTGGTAATTGGAAACAACTTTGTTTTTTATCAAAATAACGATAAGAAGTACACGTTTGCGGTTGGAGCCTCAAAAATTGTCCTTAAACTTAGAAATATCTCCTCAATCGCTAGATTTAAACCTTATGGAACATATTTGAAGATATCTGGTGGCTAGATTACGAAAATACACCATTGAAACGAAAAGCGAACTAGAAACACTAAGACTCGAAGTGCGGCTGAATACTTACTCAGAAATCGCAGGAAAAAAGAAAGAAAAAACAATGAAATCTATTCCCAGACGTTTAAAAGCTGTTGTTGATACTCCATGATACTCTACTAAATAATAATTTTATAAAAAGTTAGATTATCTACTAATTTTTTGACATTTTTTCAAAGTGTACGAAGACTTTTGTGAGATAAAATTTCCGGCACTTTTTGGTTTTTGATTTTTAAAAAATTAAGTTTTAATGTTTTTTTTAAAAATTTCGTGTAATTTTGTTAAAAATAGATCATATATCTTATAATAAAATACCTATTCCGAAATATTAATTCTAACCAATGCATAGGGGCCTATTTCATTGAAAGTCGTAGGTGTACGATCACTTTTGGGAGCCACTGTACGTAGCTTGGCTTGGTGAGTTTTCTCTTTACCTTGACGAAATACGGATGTCTAAATAAATTAGACCATCGAAAGCATTTAAAGTTTAATTACATGTATAGTTACGGCATTAAAAGTATTATATGTACGGCATTAAAAGTTTCAGTAAAATATTTTAAAAAATCCGTTGAACAAACTATATTTGACAACAATAAAAGCTTCATTTTATTGAAACCAAAAAACCAAATACGGGAGCAACAAATAAATTGAAAAATAATGGCCAAGATTTGAAATACATCGTGACGCACACATATGTAATCCTTTGACGTCACAAAATTTGACAGCATTATGTTTCTTGCCATTTAATATTCACATTAAAATCAATGGAGAATTATCTCCTCGTGGAACATGAGAAGTTGGCGAAAAAAATTTCTGTTGCTAAAATTACTGCCGCCAATGTTTGCTTTTCTGATATTTTGATGGAACTTTTATTGTTTTAAATTAATTGATACATTTATTCGGCGAATTATTTTGCACCTTAATTGATCTTTGGCTGAATACAGTAACGTGGTAGCTTCCTAATACTGTTTAGTTTTGATTTAGAGGGGACTACTTAATAGCTTAATTTAATTTTCCAATATTTTATTTTTCATTTTAATGTCACACTTTATGCTACTTAAAGGCTTTTTTTTTTCGAAATTTGATTTTTAGCAAATAATTCAAAAGTTTGTGGAACTTTTTATATTTTTTGTTGCATAATTTATTTATGTGGCGAAATTTCTCCCCTTTAAATTTCCTCACAATGCATAAACATTGGAATACCGTTTACCTTTTTAACAGATTTGTTTTTACTTTTTAACTGTTATTATTACTTTTATTTATTTATTTTTTTCAACAAGCAAAAGTTTTATTCTAAAAAAATTAGAAGGAATTTTTATCATTATTTTTTCAAAGGCTGGAATGTAGGTTTATTAAAATCTTTAAATAAAAAGCTACCATCTTATCATTTTTTGCAATTTTTATTGGCATGTTTCTTCTGGTGAATTCATTGTTTCAATGTACTTTTAAATGATTTCAATTTCTTGTTCTTTAACATACAACGTACTCCTTAACGATATAAATTGTGATGTATAATGATCGATACTAACGATCAGTTTCATAGCAAAATCTTTATTTGATATGTTTTCTACATAATTTTCTTTAAAATAATTGTATCTCTATGCATTTTTTGTGCATTTTATTAGTTCTTATTGTGAAAAAAAATAAAGATATCAAATTGAGCTATTCACCATTTTCAGAATATGTTCTAAAAAATAACTAATTTTGAATCAAACTTTAAAGTAAGAAAAGAAAATTACTTAAAGCTTTTTGAATGTTTAAATAAATATATTTATCAACTAACAAAAAATATCCGGCGTTGCCTGGGTTAGTAATAATTATGAGAAACAATCGCTACTTACATTTCTTTTCTCTTTTAACCGACAAATATATTTATCAGTTGTGCTTGATGAAGCATATGTAATTAATTTTTGCATAATAAAACAAAAAAAAAAATATTTTTTCTTGATACAAATTATGGAACATAGTTCATATGTTTAAAAGACAGTATGGTTTCGTCCATAAAGTGTAATGATTAATTTTATAATATTATGCATAATTTCATTCAAAACCAAATTTCCAATATTTGTTTTTTATTAATTGGAAGCAGAAATTACCCCCCCCCCCAAAAAAAAGAAAAACTGGAACTACTTTGATATACCCCCCAAAATCGGAAATTTGGCGACTTTTTTTTGTTTTTGTTGACACAAAACTTTGTTGCCACAAAAATTGTTGCCACAAAACTTAAAAAAAAACTCAAAAAATGGTACAAAATACAAGAAAATACTAAATTTGGCAACAGCAAAAACCTAAAAGCTGAAAAAACCTAAATTGGCAACACCAAAATAAAAAACAGCAACCCTAAAAAGTCCGTAGGAAATGCCAGATTTGGCGCGTAATTTTTGGGGGTGTATATGAAAGTTATACCAAAAAACTAAAAAAAAAAAAAAAAAAACAGTATTTCCAAAACATTTTATTCACATACGTTTTCAAACAGCAAACTTCTTTTTAAGCTCGTTTGAATTGCTATCTAATGAATAAATTGCAATAAATGCTAACTCCTATTTATATTTATTGAAGGTTTGCAGTTACATTACTCAAATAATTTTGAAAATGCTTCATTGCGAAAAGTTGGAATAGTTTATCACAAAAATTTTTCATACACGGAATTTACATTGATTTAACTAGATAAACATCTTTCTCAGCATATATTCATGTGATTTTGTTACAAAACTTATTTTTTCTTGAAAACAAAGTTTCATATTTTTTCACTTTTTACCTAAAATATCTTTACAAACACTTTTCTTCAGGAAGAAAAAAATCCGCTTTTAAATTAACTAAAATACTTTTCAACTCAATTTTGAATACCCATTCTCTTTAAAAATAAACTTATCTGATGTTTATATAGTTAAAAATTGCCACAAAATCCAACAGATGTCGCTAGAGTCTGACCAGGTTTTTTGTTTGATTGATTGTTTTCATACTACAACTTTTATTGAAATGACTGAGCCTGATAAGACGCGTATCAAGTGAAGCCTTGGTTTAAACGACTTTAAACTCATGTCTGCTCCGGAGAAGCCTTGATTCAAAAATTTCATTATGATTACTTTTATTATTGCTGTTGTTAGGCAACGAATTTTTGTAACAATGGGTTTTTGTATTCGCAACTTCAAAGCTCGAATACGCTTCCTTGCGGTGATTACCAATACTAAAGAAAAAGGTGAAACATTCCATTCCACGAGTTTTCTTTGGGGTAAATTTCCGGCTTCAAGCAATTTGTGGTGTAATGTAATTTCAGAAGAATAAAAAAGAAAGCTTCGCACAAATACGATGAAAAAGTACTGTCATTCACTAAACGTCAAAGCAAGTTATAAGTTATGGCATTTGTTTGTTTCACCTTTGTTCATCCGCCATTAGACAGTGGCTGCTGCGCCTCCTATAATTTATTGGAGATGCGAATTTAATTATTTAAAGGGGAAAGGATATGAAATTTACTGTTTTGCACCATAACTTTTTACAACGAAGTTTTTAAGGAATAAATTACAGCCAAGTTGCTCCCTCATAATGTATCTATCTATGGTGAAAAAATGGTTAAAATCCGTCCAGTAGTTTTGAAGTTTACCCCGGACATCCGGACAGAGATTAGCCCTTTATGTATAAAGATGAGGATGCAATTCCTAAGAAAGCAATGTCATGCTGCTCCAGAGAGGCCTTGATTCAAAATTTACATTATGATTACTTTTAATATTGCTGTTGTTAGGCAACGAATTTTCGAAACAATGGGTTTAATCTTTAATCATTTGATGTGGAAATTACATGACATTAACTGTTTTCGATCACGACCTTCTTAAACTAAGTTTTTTAGCAATAACTTATAGCCTAAGTTGTTCCCCGATTATGTAGCTATCTATGGTGAAAAAATGGTTAAAATCCGTCCAGTAGTTTTGAAGTATACCCCGGACATCCGGACAGAGATTAGCCCTTTATGTATAAAGATGAGGATGCGATTCCTAAGAAAGCAATGCCATGCTTGCTCCACAGAGGCTTTGTTTCAAAATTTACATTATGATTACTTTTAATATTGCTGTCGTTAGGCAACGAATTTTCCAAACAATAGGTTTTATCTTTAATCATTTGATGTTGAAATTACATGACATTAACTGTTTACGATCACGACCTTCTTAAACTAAGTTTTTTGGCAATAAATTATAGCCTAAGTTGTTCCGCGATTATGTATTTATCTATGGTGAAAAAATGGTTAAAATCCCTCCAGTAGTTTTGAAGTTTACCCCGGACATCCGGACAGAGATTAGCCCTTTATGTATAAAGATTAAAAAATTAAATAACTTTTAGGAAACGTAAAAATTATTAGCCTCAGAAGCTATTAAAGCATTATGGAAAAGTGGTATTTGAAATATTTTTCAAGCAGCAGCAAAAGCTTATTTTTGCCACCATTAAGCACTCTGGGAATTTCTAAACCAGCAAAGACTTTAGTAATTATTCAACAACTGATTAATTTTACCAGCCTCTGTTATTGAAAAGAAAACATCGCAAAATGTTAAGAGATCTCGTCGACATTCAAAAGTTGACGCGAAAGTGCTTCATCATTAACGTCTTATCTACTTACGTAAGCGCTTGCAGGTGTGATAACCTCGAATTTTTTCACCCTGAAACTAGATTTTACATTTATTTGACATTAATTCGACAGCACTCGAAAGATCGTTAAAATGGTCCATATACATTAATTAAAATGAAAACAATGTTTGATGTAGAAGGTGAAAGCTACACTATATCTGCATTTATTGAATACTAGCAAAAATACCCGGCGTTGCCTGGGTCAGTAATAATTATTAGAAAAAATCGTTACTTGCTTTTGTTTTCTGCTTTAAGTGAAAGAATTTAAAACACATCTTTTTGACGTGATTAAAAATCGAGTTTCTTCCTTACCCATAAAACTAAAATAGCAGTAAGTATAAAGAACAAAGTAGTATTGATTTAGAAACGAAAGCACTATAGTTAAGCATATACAAATTTAAAAAACATGAAATTAATCTTCTCATGTTTAAAAAGATTAATCTGTTGATACTTTTTTTTTAACATGAAGTCTAAAACCTTCTCTGTATGGCTAATGAAGTACGAAGTGATTAAAAAAAAGTAGCTGCGTTCGTAATCCCCTTATACTTGCTTTAGTTATTTCGGGAAATTTCAATCATTGTGGCTCTTGGTGCGATTTTACCGAATTTGCGAAAGTCGTTTCGGGGTACCTTCGATGATGCTCCCCCATTCTTTCCTTACTTTGTAAAACGATATGATATTAATTTTCGTTACAGAGATATCGTCGCCAGATGCTGAGATATTTTTGGTCACCATAAAATGGCGCTAAACAGTTTCATCCGAAATGTTACCAAAGTAAGTAATAAAATTTGGTGATTGTTTGAAATTGTGCAAAAAGGAAAATTAATGGAAGTTTTTGTGCTGTTTATGGATTTGCCTAATTTAGTTGCTGGATTATTTAACACAGTAAAAAAAGTCTTTTGAAAATTCTTTGATTGGCGATATTTTGTTTACATGGTGAAAGCTGAGAAACATTACGACGTAATCTTCGGCTTCAAAAACAGCAACGTTGAAAAAACTGCCAAATGCATCAGCTACGGAAATCTTTCTGCAAAAATTTTGGCGATCTGCTGGTTGTTTGGATAATGAGTAAGTGTTCAATCAGCATAAATAATAATAAAAACCATTAATTACATTAAAGTTCCGTTTAAATGGAAAATCATCAGCCAAATCATGTATTATTTGCCAATTTTGTGCAAAAATCTTACTTCAAGATTTGACTTGAGAAAAGCCTTGAACAATCACGAAAAGCAAAGAAAGTCAACAATACAACAATTGTCGCTATCGACAGGGAGTTGAGATGATACACTAAATACTGTATTGAGTTGAGGAAAGCCTTCGAACATGGATCTAAAAAGCTCATAACTCGTTTTTTATTCTACTTAGAAATTTCGAACAGGTGCCATCTTCAGCAGAAAAATCAGAGCTTTCGATGGACATATAATGTAAATATGTGCAAGTATTTTTTCATCCCAATATTAGAGAATTTATACAAAAATTGTGTTTTATTGCCCCCCTAAGGGGGTTTGCCCCCCATAACGGGACGAAAACTACCCTATGTGTTATTCTGATGCATAGGCTATATTATTGTAAAGTTTCATCAAAATCCGTTCAGTAGTTTTTGCGTGAAAGAGTAACAAACATCCATATATCCATACATCCATACAGACAAACTTTCGCATATATAATATTAGTAAGATTAGTAAGACTAGAAAATCCCCGTCAGGGCATGACGGGTGAAAAAAAACCCTATATTTAATTAGTTGCTTTTTGTTATGCGTACTTCTTCAGTATTTATCGTGACGAATAGTAAAATAATTCATAATCGTGAAGTAAAACATGAAATTAATTTGTTGAAAAAAGGTGTGCAAAATTCTGTAACCACTCTGTAGACATCATTCAATAACCATTTAAGACATACAGTTGGCTCTCTGTTTAACGACCCTCTATTTAAAGACGACTTTTCACGGTCCGTGATGGTCCACTACAGTGTTAAAAGCATTCTATTTAAGGACGGTTTCTACTAAGGACGATTTTTTGTGGTCCCTTGAAAGTCGCTAAACAGAGAGCCAACTGTATTTGCATGATAATTCAATAACCATAAACTCCTCAGACCGTCTAGTATCGAGAGTTTAAAGTTCAAAAGCATTCGTGTTTGAATCTACTATCAAAACAACACTTCTTTGCTTGTCAAACGATGCAAAAAATCTTTATTATTAAATAACTGGAACATCGCCCGTCAGGATATGACGGGTGAAAATTACTTCTTCATTTGAACGAAGTCATTGCCTGTTAGAAGACATTTTTTTGACAGTGGAAATTTTAAACCTAACTAAGGTGAATAAACCCTAAACTCCAGTACATTGCGTTTATTCTTGACTACTTTTTCGTTTCTCTCCTAAAACGAGTCTTACCAGTAAAACAGTTAAGTTACCAGATCCAGTTCAGTCTTGTCAAAATAAAGCATCGGTGACGTCAGGAGCGTTACTCGATCATTCGCTATATATATATATATATATATATATATATATATATATATATATATATATATATATATATATATATATATAAGGAAATCATCTCGATTAAAAAAGGTAATTCAGCACTGAACGTCATCCTAATCGTTTCTTGATGATCCTAGAAACGATCTTGCATCCGAAATTGATCACTTTATGCATTATGAAACTTTGAGCATTAAATCTCAGTGAGTAATATAAGAAAACTGTTTAGTTTAAAAGAAATTCACCGCAAATAATACTGACGTTACATTTTACATTCTTCAATTTTTATGCGTTGAAAATATTAGACTTAGACAATATTTCTCAGAAAGATGCTGTTTTCCACTGAGAACTGTCATATAAATTGAGAATATAATTTGAACCTTACCTTAAAGATATGTCGCCGTCGCAAAAATAGGAAAAGATGTTAGATGTTACTCCTCCAGGACAGCAGGCCAGAACTAACATACCGGTTGCATACAATGGGTCCAATTTTAAACTTACGATGATTGTAAATGCAGCTAATGGAAGGAGACAAAATTGACTTAGCATGCCTATTAGTACACCAATAGGTCTGCTGAGATGGTTCCATACCTAGAATTACATGTTTAATTTTATTATTATTGACACAGAGAAACAGTTCATAAAAAACGAAAGAAAACATTTTGTTTTAAAGCAATTTTACTTAAATGATAGATGCATTGAATTCTTAAGTAGATACACGGAATGTCAGGTGAAAACGTGTTGGGCATAACTAGTAGTTGGAACTAGTTGGAAGTTGTTGCTCGAAGAATGTAATTTGGATGAAAATATTTTATTTAATGCAAAAAGGATGGGGGGGGGGGGTTGCGAGGTACAACTCATTTTTTTGTGCAATCACTTAGAGAAACTATCAAAAAGCAATGAAACTTGGAATAAAATTATGAAAGGATCTCAATTCGAACTGAAACAAAAACACAAGCAATTTCACATCAACTTAAAAACAAACTAAACCAGCGAAAGGTGAATCGTGTTTGTTCACAGATTCAAGAATGAAAATGCAAAATCAATGAAATTTTGCAAAAGGGGCTGCCTATATTCTTGATCCTCTCTCACCCCTAAAAGTGTTGAGACAGTAAAAAGCAAAGAGATGTGAGTGAAAAATTCAAAATTTGAGGATAACTAGTGCAAATGGTAGGAGAACCTATATTCTGTTTTGGAACAAGAGATAATACTAGTAGTCCTGGTAGGTACTGCTATACATTTGTGAAACTTTGAGTCCAATCAAAATGGTACGAAAAAAAAACCTTCAATAAAAGTAGTGCAGCTTTAATGAAGCAAATAAAATTTCCATTAAATGTTTAAAAACTCCACACTTTGTACTTCACAATGTCACATCTACAGTTTGTCGTGTTTTAAAGAATACTAAAACGCACTTTCAACAACTTCGAACATAGCTTCCAAACTGTAATGATGCAGCTAGTCGTGCGCAATATTGCTAGACTTTTTTTTTTTTTGTTCAATAACGAGTAGAAAATTTATTTCATTTCCTTGCTGAGGAAGTGCAACAATCCTAGTCCCTACTAGTTTCTGAGCAATCACATCGCTTATTATTCTCACTTGACTGTCTTTGGTGTTACGCTGATTTTATTCCCCCCCCCCTGCCTCCCTCTGCAGCCTTATCGTCGACCGGCTCCTCCCAATGCTGCTCCTCTAGCGAAAACCGTCTCCAGGTTGCGTCCATATCCTACAAACACGCATGCACACCCCCTAAACACACACACATACACACACACATACATACCCACACAAACACACACACTCACATACCCGCACAAACACACACGCCTACATCTACAGACTCGTGATTGCAAAAAAAACATAATTTGAATGCAAAATGTCAAAATTCAAATTAATCTTTTTTTTTTTTTTCTCCTCTAAGCCAAATATCATTAAAAACATTTAAACGGCATGGAGTTAACCAGAATAGCTCTAGGTTATCCTGAATCTGAATATTTGATATTCTGAGTGTATTGAAAAAAAAAAAAAAACATTACATATTATGATATAGTGTTTGCTATGAAAATATGCATTATAAAAGAATAAGAAAAAATATTGCCTAGTGTATGAGCTGTCAATCCGTTTTTCTTTCGTTTACTTTTCTCTTAATTGCAAGGCCATAAAAGTTAGAAAAAATACAAATAAAGACGGTACTTTGCAAGGACACACGCAAGCTCGAGAGAAAATGTCAGTAATCTGCCATCATTTATATAACGGCAAAAAACCAAGGCTGTTATTTTTCTACATGCCGTCGTTGCACACACTGTAAAAGCACGATTTCAAAAAAAAATATATATATATATATATATAATTATGCAAGATTTATATAAACCTTATCTTTTGCTTTATGAAGCATAAATCAGAAGTTAGTAATTTGAAATCTATTTTGAAACTAACACTCAGTAATGATCATCATGTCGCCAATGATTGTCACGATTTCTAACAAAAAAAAAAACCTAATTTGGCTGTCTTACCTTTATATGCCGGTTGAAATGCTGCATAAATGAATCTCTCAAAGTAGAAAAAAAAAGGCGATGCATGATTAATGATTTTTAAATTGTTTCAGACAACTTAGTAAAGTAACATACAAACCGTTTTGTAACAAAACATACCAATAAAGAAAACTTGAGTGGAAGTGCAGAAAATGCACGGTTTTTGTCTTAACAAATGTATTGATAATTATATTTAAATATGGGTCTACGATATCGATATCACTGGTTTACGATATCGATAACAACCAGCCAACTCCACGTATTGTCAAAAATAAGTGTTTTCTTAACTAGGATATTATTTGAAGCTGTATGAGTAGAAAAAACGAGTGATACCAAATGTTGCCAGTAAATAGAGACAGTCGTTGAATTAAAACCCGCTAACTACTTAACGTGCTATAACCTAAATGTGTTTTTATCGCCTCCAAAAAAGTTACCTATCACATGACTGGTTTACTATCTGCCATCGATATGCCATTTTTAGATTTAAATTTTGTCATTTTTCGTTACCCCGCATATTTTTTCAGAAATTCTGCTTCTTGAAGAGAATCCTTTGGTCAAGGTTGCAAAATAGAAAACTAAATTTGGAAGGGGAAAAAATCGTTAGAAGGTAATCTTTATGTATTCATTGTGTGTGTGGTGTATATTCATGTACTCTTTACTAATAATAAAGCTCCAAGTCTCTCTGTCTGGAGGATGTCTGTAGCATGTCTGGATCTCTGTGACGCGCATAGCGCCTAGACGGTTCGGCCGATTTTCATGAAATTTGGCACCAAGTTAGTTTGCAGCATGGTAGTGTGCACCTCCAAGCGATTTTTCGCAAATTCGATTTTGTTCTTTTTCCATTTCAATTTTAAGAACATTTTCCGGAGCAAAATTGTCATAAGATTACGAAGTTATCATGACATGGAATGGGAGAGCGAATGAACATAGCCAATTAGCGAGAAATTCGTCAGCCATTATTTGTAAATATACAGACGAACCGAATGACCTTTTCATTTTCAACTACGGGCAAAGCCGTGCAGGTACCACTAGTATAGAATAGAATGAGAAAGTGAAGAAGAATTTTCATTACATATGAACCTATTTTGACTTAAACTATTTTTCGAAACGTGCTTTTTGTGTCAAAGCATATCCTTTTGCAGCACAACTCACTTGTTGCGGGATGTTCCGGGTTTGATTCTCGGGGTTCTTTTCTAGATGTAATTTCTATCTCTTTGCGATTTAAATATTTCTCGTGCGGTAGCGAGGCGCTGTCCGCAATCCGCTGATATATGTGAAATGAATCAGCTTCTTGTATTGTCAATAGTTAAGAAAACGATTTACTGCTACTTTATTTCGGTATGTTACTAAAATAAAGATTTTTTAAAATATTTTTCTAATTTTAATTTTTTTTTATAATTTCTAATTCAAAACTAAAATAATAAACAATTTTTATAATTTTTTATTATTTCTAATTTTTAAATTTGTTTCTAAAACTTCTAATATTAATTATTTTTTTATTTCTACTTTTCATTTCTAACGTTACTCAGAAAAATAAATAAAGAAAGAAAAAATAAATAAAAAAGTGAAAGATTAGGGATTGAAAAATTCATAAAATATGTTTGTAGAACAATATATTTACATAAATGCATCTATTCTCGTTCTGCTATCACTTGTTATAAACGTTGTCACCTATTAACGCAAGAGTAAACACTTCAACGCTGGACCTTGAGAGCAGCTAACAAGTGGCAGAATAATCCTCGGCGCGGTAATCCATGCCAGTGAACTCGGAACACTTTCACCCTTTAAAAGCGGTAACGTTATGAGTCTGTGCAGAAGTTTACAAATAACCGAAGAAGTGTTGCGTAAAAACTTCTCCAACCTTGCCATAATTTCTCGGAGAATTTCCTCCGTCGTCGTGAAGAAATTGCTGTGGTAGGTGAAAAAAAGACTTGGTATTGGTGTCTAGGTTACTTTAATTTACAAACAGTTTTGCTGCTCTTACGGGCGAATTATGTTCGGTTTATTGATGCTTTTGTTTTGCTTATTGTAGAGCAAACTCAGTCTGAATTCGAAGGCATCGGCCTGGAATCTTACTTCAAAACCGTTGGTTTGGATACCAACTATCAACATCTGCTCCCAACCCAAAACACCACTTTTAATTGATTATAACTTTTCTCAGACCAATTATATCACTGTTAATAGAAAATTCTTAATTAGTTGTTTAAATAAATAACTTGTTCATCTGTTCTGAATCTTACTGAATTAGTGAAAGAGGATGTTTAAAAATCGTTTCTACTGTTTCAAACTTTTGTGATATTAATTCCGAACATCTTATTTACATTCAACATATCTGTAGCCGTATAACCTAAAGTTTTTATTGCTACAGATCTAGGTACTTTTTAATATGAAGCTAAAATATATTTGTGCATTTACAGATCTATAAAAAAAAATGCATTCATTTTGAGAATCCTGTTATCGGATTACTTCATCAAGATGACACTCTTCTGACTTACATTATACCGAATTTTTGGCATTTTGATGCGAAATTCTTAGCACAGGAGTGACGAACCAGCACAGATCAGTGGAAGAATTTGACCGGTCCTTGGTGATTTTCATGTGTCCGAGTTTAAAAGAAATAAAAATAAAAATAATAAAAAAAGCGATATTTTTTGGCATTAACTTTTAAAAATATTTTTACAATAATTTTAATATTTTATGCAACATTTTTTGCGGCACTTTTTGATTTCTTTTCCATTACCCCCACATGGAAGGTTTAGTGGTACCACAGCAATGGTGCTTGGGATAAAAAAAAAAAGATAAAACTTTTTTTTTCTTCCTAAGTTAGTCAAAAATGGAAGGGGTTCGGCCTGTTGTATGAAGGGGGGTCCAAGAATAAATGTTGGGCTCAGGTACTTTTGATAACTTTCAGTGATTTTTCTCAAGAGTATTGATTATATAATAGCAATTATTATTCATATATACATTTAAATATCATTGTAAGTAAATGTTATTAAAATTTTTGCTTTTGCAACGTAATGACGAACTGTTACATAAGGTAATAATTCTGCAGTACCTTATGCAACTAATAACTGCCACCTTATATAACAATTCTTCATTTTTTTGCGGGGAAAAAAGCCGCTCCCCTAGAGTCAATGTTACTTTATGTAACAGTTCTACATTATATAAGGTAGCTTTTTGACAGGGAAAAAAGAGCTGGACCCCCACCGGTCCATGAAATCTTCTCGTGAATTTTTCCCAGTCTGAGGGTCAAAAGAAGGTGAAAAAAGTTGCTCCAAGGTATACAGTGACAACGTTTCATAGATTGGATATATGAACAAAAGAGAAAAAAAAAGTAGAAAGATAATATTGTCGCTAGAGGGACTGCCATATTGAGCCACGAAAAATATTGATCAACAAAATAGCTTTGACATTTATTTAGACCATTGATTATTCAGTGGATTTCGTTTACTTTTTAATTAACTATCTTAACAACTTGTCAATTTATATATTTATTTAACAGTTTAACAAGCTGTTAAAGCCTTCCACTTTTTAAATCAACGAACTATGTTTTCAGGACAAGTGTTAGGATTTCATCAAAAAGACTAGACTTATGTGTATTTGAAATCTCAAGAATAAAAGGGAAGAAGTTGAGAAATTTGTTCTTTTGAAAAAAAATAAATAAATGATGAAACAAATACGCAACCTTTGAATGCGTGATTTACTTTAAAAAATATTTGTGTAAGCTTTATATATGAAGTTTTATTTTCGAATTCATTACCTTATGGAGTTTTTTTACATTCAAATTTTAAACAAAATTTTTGTGCGACACACATGTAGAAAAATAAATAAATAAAAATGGTACATTTTAATTAACTACACGGGAAAATACGCAAGGAGCATTTTGAAAAACTTTGAGCTTCACGAAATGTTACGAAAATTTTCATAAAATTTTCATTTTACGAAAGATAGAAAAAAAAAACTAACTATCACAAAAATGTCGAAGTTGTGATAGCGAAAAACATTTAGATACCTTAAGGCATGTTTTTCTTCTCCGATATTTATTTTTTTTATTAAACTTTTAAATTCAAATAAGCGGCTATAATATTACACTCTCTCCGTAAAATTTTTCAGAGATAAATAACAAGCACTAGTTCTTATTTTTTTCTCAAAATATATTCCTTTACATCGTATTTTCTGGCAAAAGTCATTTTGTTTTTCTGCATCTTTGGAAAAATTTTCTAGCATCATAAACAATAATTTAAATTTGCGTATAAATAACATAGTTTTAAAATCTTACCTCATCCCACGTAATGTGGCATCCCATAGCAAACATCACAGATAGTAGAAGTACGAAGATGAGGATATCATGGGCTAACTTTATCGTGGGATCCGGCATCACCTCCACAGCTTCCTGAATTTTTTTCAAGGTCCCATTTTCGAATTCAGATGCATTTTCCGACATAACATCTGCCAGCAATGAAGCACTTGTGAGATTCATCTTGAATTAATTCAGAAGTTTTGGACAATAAACGAGTTAAAGTGCTGAGGGTGGAATTATTAGATGAAATTTCTCCCGGCTTCAAGCGGTGGACATTCTCTTTCGGCTTCCAGGTTGGATGGATTAGAGGAAAAGAGTGAAAAATGGTTTTTGAGAGTGGAAAAAGTTGCTTCTCCGGTTCTTGTCCTTCAACGGTAACTTCGATGGGACTTTTTTCTCTTCTCGATATGAAAAATTCGTTCCTCAGATATTATTGCTTATCAATGGACCAAGAAACGGGTTCTTGCGACGGGCGATGGGTTTGTCCAAGTTCTCTCGCCAGTTTCGGTTTAGAACTACTACGGCTTTTCCTCTTGAATGGTGGGGAAATTATCGGTGCCTAATATCTCTGGTTATTATTCTAAGTGGGTTTCTTCCGCTATTCCGATGGTGGAAATAGGTGTTCCGGTGTATTGAACTGATTCAGTAGAATTGCAGCGGTGACGTCGTAAGCTCGGGTTTGAAGGTCAGGGTCTGGGATAAAGTTCTCTTTGCTATCCTCAGTTTGGGATTGGGACCAGAGGCTAGCCAGCGATGAGGGCAGCAAGCCTTGTAGTTCGCTTCACTGTGGCACATCAGCTCTATGGTGCAGAAGTTGGGGCAGTGTTGATTTTAACTAGGTGTATAAGGCTGCTGAAAAAGAAAACACAGAACTTATTTTCACTCATTTTGCATGACTTTTTATTTTTGGGGGCAAAATGAACTAGATGTGTGCAATATACCGACAGTCTGGTTATCCCATCCATTCCCCAATTTACTTTCTCTACCAGTTTGTTAGCACTCTCAGCCTCAATGAGATAACATCTGCCTCCAGCTCGGTTATTCCAGGCTAATGAGTACAGAACAAGGACGAAAGTGCAGTTTCTGGATGGGACAACCGGGCTGTCGGCATATTGCATGCAGTTCTGGCTTTAGCCCTGGCCTGAGGATAGTAACTTATAGCTTCAGAACTATCTAAGTGTCAGATACGTTTAATAAGTTTTAAACAAGTTAAAAAAATCTTTTAGTTACAAGAATCAGAATTGCTCAGCGTTTTTAGAGTTACTGCCATGCATGTAATTTTCAATAGGGTGACATCATACAGAGATTGGTTCCTTTTAAGAATTGAATTTTTAAGAATTCAATTACACGTAAAAAATCTGCCCGATTCAGTTATGGAAAGAGCTTTGATATTTTCTCTTGCCAATTCGATAAGTATTAGTGTTCCTGAAGTATTTTTTTTCACAGTATTTTAGGCTTAAAAAAAATTTCTTGTCATTCTTTCATTCTTATAGAAATTTCTATAATACAAAAAAGTTAAAAAAGAGACTTAATGTAATTTTCATTTTCTGTTAAAGTTTTTAAAGTTACAAAAACTAACCTTAAAAAAGTCAGAGCTGCTTTAAAAAATAATGTTAATATTGTGACATTTTTATGATATCTTACATAAAATATCTAAAAATATTTCGTATGCCATTTATCCGAAAAAGAACACAAAAGTAGTTGACATATTTTCCAACTAGCAATACCCGCACGGCTTTGCCCGCAGCAGCAAAATTAAAAGGTAATTTGATTCGACTATATATTTATAGTTAACGTCAACTATGCGTTAAGTAATTTTTTTTTCAAGCTATCTTCATACTTTTGGTAGATTTGTTAACTCAGCAGTACGACTACCAGTTGATAGTCGCTATTACGACAACAACTGCATTTTTTAGAGAAAAAAAGTCAAAGAAATCGAATATAAGGTTGCATATGTGCGTTGTACGCGAGTCACTGAATTTGGCGCATCATTTTCAACTTTGAAAAGCAAAATAAGACATTTTTCCAAAATTAAACACAATAGAAAGAATGTTGTAAGGCAATATTTTAAGGATTTAATGAGCATAATTTCATAAAAACAGAGAAAATAAAAGTCGACGACTTTTTCGTAGCAGTTAAAATCTTTCAATTTAAATCCTTTTCAATAAAAGAAAAGGGTTTGGATCGCAAAAATAGGTGCATTTTTAAAAATGTTGGAAAAAAAAAAATAATGAAGCAATCAAAGGCCCTAAAAGACGTAATCATAGTAACATGTTAAACTTAATTTCCATTGCAAAATTAATTTAATTTATCTCGAATGTTTGATTGAATCTCGAGTTCCATCATTTAGAATCGTTTGGCTTGCTTAAGGTAAGCCTTGGATTACGCTTTTCAAAAATAATTTTTACAGTTCTTCTAATGGGGTTGTTTCCTTCAGTCAAAAGTAGTACTTTTAATCACTGAAATTTATAGAATAAGCAATATATATATATATATATATATATATATATATATATATATATATATATATATATATATATATATATATAAACGTACATTAGGATGGTCCTTATTTATATCGGAATTTTTTTTTTTCGGAATTGAAAAAGTGACGCCCCCTAGTTTTGTGACACTATGATCAAAAGTAACGTGTGCAAAATTTGAAATCGATCGTTCAATAATAACACGTGCCCCTAGGCCGTTGAACTTTAACACTTTTGATAATTTTCCCACACATCTTCGAGTTTTTACTTCAGATCCAGTACATCGTTTCTCCGAAGTTTGCAAAATATTTTTACAGTGAGGTAGCACTAAAATTAACCTTTTTAATTACTTTATATCATCTAAGGATTTTACGTTGAATAAGAATGAAATAATGCTTTAGAAACGTTTCTTAATCGTACGCTTTTCTCAATGTATCTCGATAGCGTGTATTTTTTCCGATAGTCTTAGACGGTCTGTAAAATCAGTTGTTTTTGTGACTCATGTTTGGTAAATTAGTTGTGAAATTCTTCGATTAGTTGTGCTCCTCCTTCAATTGCATAATTCACAATTTTCAGTATTTAAACGATCTCTCTTCCCTTTAAATAGCTTCCTTCATTTTGCCGTGAATCAGGATCAAACAAGAAAAATTCTTTTAGTATTTGTAACTTATCAGTTTTATTGACTCGTAATTGATTCTATAAAGAGGAAGATCTTTACTAAAAAAGTATTCCAAATCATCTACTGTTATCTGAAATTAGTTAAACAGTCATCAGACACGTCTTCCTAATCACAAGCATTTTTTAGCCTAGCCATTTCCTATCTTCAAAGTTAATTCCTTCATCTATTACCGACAAAGCTACTAGTTTATCCCCTAAATACCATAAGTGATTTATGAATTTTCCAATCACTGCTTCTGCTGCATGTTTGTCATCATTTTGTACGCTGCTAGTTTTTCAGACATATTACATTATTCAAAGGAGCCTCGATTGGGTGCTGCGAAAAACCATATCTTCATTCGGAATTTAATTGTAAAACAGCTTTGTAAAACAGCATTGAAGGGCTTTCTTTTCTTGTAAGGTCAATTTAAATTGTTTTCTAAATATAAAAAGTTTCAAACAAAAATTCCTTTTGCCACCCATGTGGCTCAGGGATAAGCTCCAGGTTGCCGAAAACATATCCTTGTCGGAAGAAATTCACCAGGAAATATTATTACAAGTTACGAGAATTCTCTGTAATCTTTCTCAATTCTTCTTTTTACGAACAATAATATGTCATCAACTTTGTCTTTTAGAATTTAAGTAGTATGTGTACTTGATTGAAATGTTTTAAGTTCTGAATGATGGAGATCTTTCCACAAAGTTTTGAAGCGCTTAAATAATTGAATATCTGATCTAGAACTAAGAAAGGCAAGAACTTCTTTAAGGACACTCTGCAGTACGATTTCAAGAGCATGATGATGGCAATCCAAATGTAATATATCACCGTTCAGTTTTTGCTCTAAAAAATTGCATGCACAATTTATACGGTTGGTATTGCAAGTCGTTATATCAAACACCACAGCTAGAGCAGCTAGCAATAAAGAGCTATCATCTAAGATATCATATACAGCTTAAGAAATATCTAAGGAATTCCGAGTAGAGGTTGAGTATTAGGACCTAAAGCTATCACGGTAATCCTGTCGGCGTTCTTTTTCCAGTAACATCTGGATGTAGCTTTGTATCAAAGTGAATAACTACAAAATCTAAATTTAAATTCATGAAATTTAACTTTACCTCTCGAAGATTTTCTTTTGCTCTCTTAAGGAATGTACGATTGATCACTAGGTCATTTGGATTTAAATTTACTGCATCTACATAGGCTGTAAATAAATGAACAACATCTTTAGCCCTAATATGGCATTTGTCTAACAGTGATGAAAGGCGAGATGATATCAATGGTTGGTAAGCTTTTTTGCATTGTGGTAGACAAACTGTAGAAAACAAAAGTTCAACACGTTAGGATAGATACACATTTCGGTTTCTAAATCTTGTGAATCGCAAGAATTTGATGATAATAAAGGACTATGTACTGAAATAGAAGAAAATTAATTTATAGATTTCTACATTGTTCCGATCTGGATATATTTTTTTAATTTATATTTTAGCTATGTAAAATACAGTATATTTTTATGTTAGGAGTAATCGAGGGTTTTTCGAAATTTATATTTTAAAAATTAAAAATTGCATAAGCATTTAGGTAAGTTTATAACTAAAGAACAGCGAATTAAAATATAATTGCAATTACTTATATTTATAGCATTGAAACCTTGCGACTCGATTTGCCACACCTATTACATACACAGGGAATTTTGTAAATAAACTACCCCATACTGCCGTGTGCAGGTAAAGGGCAGTAACTGCAAAATTTTCATTTTTCAATTTTTTGCATTTTTATCATCTATCGTACGTGAGCTTCATTGTGCAAGCTCGCTTATTTGGTTTCCGTCGAAAAAAAGGCTCGAAAATGACGTTTAACTCCAACATTTCCCTATTGTTAGTATTGAATCCAAAACGCGTTTCTTCAAATATCTCGAAAACTCATTTCTGCAGATACTGTCGTTTACCTGCACAAGGCAGCATAGCCTGGAGGAGGCAATTTGTTGTTGTCAAAGATCATTCATTAATGGCCTATAGAATCCCTTGTGTCCATCTTGATGGGAGGAAACGTTCCCCTGCCGCTTGGTTGGAATAAACGCAGAAAAGAGGTACTCTTGACTCAATTCCATTGGTGTACATGTACCCTCTGTAAATTTTACAGAATGAAAGTGAGAGAATGGTCAGCCTGGAAGTAGCAGCACCTATTGAGGTCTTGATGACGTCACAAATGATGTTCTTTGGCGCATCTTTCTTCTGCGTTTCCACGTTATGATAATGAAGAAGCGAAATAAAATTGCGCTCTACGCTTGCTATCAACCATATCGTTGCCAATACACGTGAGTAAAGATGCGAATTAAATATTTTGCACTGTGAATGGCATTTCATCATTTGTTATGTTATTGGCAGGAGCCGTAACTAATAAAAGCGCTCCGATTTAAGTATTTTTTTTTTAAATATTAAACTTAAACAAATTATTTAAAAAATGGTCAGATCCTATGTTTTTAAGTATGCTCTTTCAAAAAAAAAAAAAAAAAAAATTTTAAAATTTTGGAGACGATCCCATTCTTGCAAAAACTCAAAGCTTTCGAGTGATTTAAAACTTAAAAACGTAGATAGAATATTTATTTTCCATACTGTCAAATTTATGTGAAAAATCAGCTTAAAATTGGAATAAAAAAAAATCGAATTTTTTTTTCACAAAATTGCTTCGAGGTGCACACTCCTACGCTACATATAGTTTTGTGCCAAATTTCATAAAAATCGGACGAACTGTCTAGTCGCTATGCGCGTCACAAAGATCCAGATATCCTGACAAACTTTCACATTCATACCCTATTTTATTCAGTCATTTATTTTCCCTCACATATTAATAAATTTATTTATTAGTTTATTGTTTCATTATCTTTTCATTTATTAGTTCATTCTTTCACATATTTATTTGTTTTATCAAAAATGATTTTTGCAATCGAATAAAGAAATTTCATTAGAAACATATTTCATTTTTCACTTTGCCCCATGAAAAAAAGGAGTGAAAATTTTCCACTTTTTTTAAAAGCACAAATATACTGCCAAAAATAAAAAAAATAACGTTTCAATGCAAGTTTTATGAAAAATAGATTGTCCTTTATTTATGTAATGTAATTTTCAAAACAAAATTCCTATTTGCTCATTTTGAAAAAGCTAAGCAATCTGAACCATTTCACTTTGCCCCACATTCCCCTACTTTGCTGCAGTGCTATCTATATACATGAGTCAAATCGCTTTAAATACTTATATTACTGCTTCTTATGATTTAAGTAGAAGATAAAAGTTCAATTTGAATTCGTTAATCAAAATAAGAGAATTATTTTTAGTTTTTCTGATTACTTGTCTCCTCAATTTTTTTATAACTAAATTAAGTTAGCAAAATTAAAAGATTAAGAACCTTCTTAACAACGTGTAAGCAAAAGATAAAAAACGCCAAGCCAATCCAATGGACCGGAAATTTTGTTCCTACCGGGGTGGTCGAATTTAAGAGTAAGAAATAAAACAGCGATTTTTAATTTTCACGATGGAAAATTTTATCATTTTAGCTTTAAACGCATCAGATTAAGGATTTTCATTTAGCAAATTTCCTGGAAATCAATGAATTAACACAATAATCTTTCTTTCGGGGGGGGGGAGGGGGGAGCAGGACCTTCAACCTGATAAACCTAAAACTGTACTGGAGATGGGATGGTGTCAACACTAATGTTTTAGAAACTTCTGCTTATCTAATTTATCATACATTCCTGTAGGAAGAAATGTTTTTTTCGACTGACAGGCAGTGACATTTGGTGCTTTGCTTTCCAAACAACATGCATGGAAAATGGGTAACGGAGAAAGTAACTGAATTCGTTGATGTTTCGAAAACGATTAAAAGCTCCAAAAGAATATCAGTATGCAGATTTAATCGAACATCTGATGCTTTTGTGTGAAGCTGCAATTGCGACCAAGGTTCTGAGAGGTTTTTCTCAAAAGCAAAGGTTTGACTGTTGAACAGTGTTTCAAGTCAGTAACTTTCTGTAGCACACAAAGAACTTTAAAAGTCGCATAAAAAAGGAGCCGAAAATATGACAGAAAGCCTGTTGTTGAAATTCTTGTCACAAGGATGAAGCTAAAAAAAATGATGAAAGAAACCCCATCAGTGAGTAGTTGATTAATAATACGCCAAAGGGGGCCGAAGAGAAAAATATTACAGGAGATTCTTGTAAAACAACTGTATAGTTTAATTAGGAACTGTTATCACATCTCCTGTGGTGAAGTTTAAGAAACGGATGGTCTGTTATAAGGACATATATTCCTAATTTGGACATTTGCAACTTTGCTAAAAATATTTTATTTAAAAAAAATATTTACATTTTCAGAGTAATTGTGTCTTTCAAAACTCGTTCGTTATGAAATTTGACTTGAAAACTTCACTTGTTTTGCTTCATATGTAGCGATACAGGCCTCTTGTTCTTAGGGGGTCGAATATATGTCGTCTTCCCCTGCGTCATGTTAGAAAATCGAAGTTGGTAAACAGGAAAGTAGGTTTGTTTATTTCTGAATTGGAGTTTCTTCTTAAGTTGAAAATCTCAGTATTTACCTGAAATACTACGGTAAATACTGCTGCTTTCATGGTCAACGCCAATAGTGCAATTAATTTCTGCACTTTTCGAGATATTTGTGCGAATAGTCCGATTCGAAGAAACTATTTTTTGGTCGAAAAATCTCGGCGAGGACACCTCATTCATATCTTTCACTTTTTGATTTGTAAAATTTTTCGTTCAGTTTTAAACAGGTCACAAAAACTTAATATTAGTGCTTATGGAAAATTTGAGGCAAATATAAATCCTGCACTTCTTGACGAATTTGCTTCACACAAACTTTCTTGGAAAAGGTCTTGACAAAGAACACGTACAGAAAATATCCTATTGATTTGTACAATTTTTCGTTCAGTTTCTAGCAGCTAAAAAACTCTTAAAGTTAGCGTCTATGTGGAAAGTTAAAGTCAATATAGGACTTAAAGGAGGATTAACATTGGCACGAGTGAGTGATAAATAAATATGACTGAATCAGAATAAATTGAATTCAAAGCTCAAATGTTTTTACCAGAGCTGTGGAGTCGGAAGGAAAATAATGACCAACTTCAGACTCCGACTCCTAGAATTTTAGGGCCGTCGACTCCGACTTCAACTTCTGTACCCCAAAATTAGTCGGACTCTGACTCCTCGACTCCGACTCCGCAGCTTTGGCAGAAACTTAGATTCGGGGTGACAATGACTGACTCGAACTCTTGGAGTTTTAAAGTCATCATCTATCGAATTCGACTTCTTTGTCCCTTAATCAGTCCTACTCCGCGAGTAGAAATTTAATGATTTTTTTTATTCTCTAAACCATATTTATTTACTTTTAAAAAAAGCTAACAACTGGGAAATAAAATTTGAGGTACTTCATTTTTACCCGGAAGAAATAACATATCAAACGATTTATTCCTTCTTTTTTTTTTTTTTGGATAAAATATAAATTATTTTGAGGAGCTTTTCAAAATTCTTTTTTCTTCTTTTTGAAAGCAATTAAATAGTTTTTTTTTTTTTTTTTGAAAGAAATGAATATATTAGCTGCAATGTTTAACAGGTGCCACTATTTTATTTGTTCGCTCATTTATTTTTTACGTATCTGTTTCATCGGATGAAGGATTCATATTTTGTTTATAGAAATCAGCTTAAGATGCTACAAAGGTGTGTTTGACATAATTTACAGTCTTAGCTAATTTGGAAATATTACTTAGATACTAGAAAGCCGAAACTGGTATACGGGAAAGTATGCTCGTTTAGTTTTGTAGTACTAGTTAGTGGAACCTCTTGCTCAATATCATTTATTATTTAACTCTCATAAATACTAGAATTGCATTTGGAATTTTATTTTTATTTTAAAATTTAATATAAAAATCAGAAAAACAAAATGTCTTAAAATTTCTGTTCGATCCAAAGTAAGGTAAGAAGTTATCAAATGTGCACTATAATGAATAACAGCAATGAATTTATGCAATCACCATGTGTCATGTGTGTCACTAAACTAAGATGGAAACTTCCAAAAGCTTCATATATTTTCTTGAGAGTGCTGTAGTCAAAGATGAATTAGAGTTCAAAAGATTACAGTGTGCATGAAAAAGGCGTGGGAATAAAGGGAAAAAAGTAATTTGTTATCATGACTGGAATATTAAGAAATATTTCTGAGTTTTTTTATGCCTTCCACTGAAAGATTAATGCCGGAAACTCACGAGGAGAAAGCAACTATATTTTATAATGCATAGTGAATTCGAATAATTTGTGTTGTCGTTATATAAAACCATTTTACGTAAGTTTTCTTAAAAACATAAATTACTCTAATCTTTAAGAAGCATTGCTATTCTACATCTGCTGTTGCAAAAAAAATTCTGCATTACAATTTGAATAACGTAGAGTCATAGAAATGAATCTTGAACAGAGCTCTTTAAATGAAGTCCACATGAATTAATCTACAGAGACCCCCTCCCCCCCCCCCCCTTGTTGTTAAAATTCTATGCTCAAATATTTCATCGTGCCATTTCTTCAGTTATCTAAATGTGGTTAATGCACGTTGAACTTTTGATTCGGAAGTATAGCAGAACCTCATTTTACCGAAAATCCTTACCGGTACTTTGTTCAACCGGCATTGGTTTACGGAAACTTATTTGTATATTCATTATTCTGATGAAATAATCTCACTTCAAGGTCACCTGAGGTAGTCATTTCTATTGCGGATACAAAATTATCCATGGATTTCTGCCATTTACCACTCAAATTTAGCAGTAAATATTTGGAACACTAAACAATTTTAGTTTAAAATGCCATTTTATTCAAAAACGGTTGAATGTGAAAGCATTGTTTGCTAAAGTATGTTTTAACTACGTATTTTTGTCTTAAGTTAAAGAACAAAAAATACCGTTGACTGTATTATTAACCGTATAATAAAGATTAAGTTTGCTTATTATGTCGTGTTAAACTTTTATTGAATTTGGCGGCCAGTATGTCTTCGTGCGACAAGGCAACACAAAAGAGCAGGTGCTCCGTAATGGCCTCGCTTTCATTAGACTTGGCACATCTCGAGAAAACCATAATACCATGGTAGAATCTTAGAGGCCTAAGATGACCAGAAGCCAACCGAATTAAACTGTCTGTCTGCCCTTGCTATTCACCCTCAAAGCCCACAGCACGCCATCCGGGTCAGAACCACGATACCAAGGATGGGATGGCAGTTGTTTCCAGGAGGTGTTAATAAGTGCCCCTACTTCTGAAGAAAATTTCGCACAATGACGAAAATGGGCCTATTTCAGATCAATGAGGGTTAGCAAGAAGAAGAGGAAGACATCGCGTTTTTTGATTTGTGAGGTATTCATTAAACAAAGCTGATAAAAATCATTGTAATGTAGTTAAGAACACCACTGTAGAAGTCATTTTGTAAATGTGAATATGTTTAAGGCCTGAGTTCAAAGTTTATGCTGTCTCCTGACTGGTATTTTTGAGTAGTATCTCTTTTATACGGAACTTTTGATTTACCGAAGGAGGTCCGGTCCTATTCACTTCGGTTAATCAAGGTTCTACTGCATAGTGATTATTTGGTTCAAGGGAAGAACTTTTTAACTCATGCACAGCTATACTTTTTTTTTAAATCTCTTAATCCACCCTGTCAGGGGCGGATACAGGATTTCATTTTAGCGGAGGTCATGCTCAAGAATGTAGTTTTAGGTGCGACAATTTTCTTGAGTTCTAGGTGTCAACAAAAGCACAAAATCGGCCATTATTTGGTTGAAAACTTAATTATAGCTATTATAAATTAAGTACTTAAATTATTATTAATTAAACTTAATTAATAATAATTCAATACAATAAAATGATCTAGTTAAGTTGTATTATTACCAGTTGAGACCAGTATTCACACCAGCCAACACAATACAATGAATAAAAACTACGAAAATTTAATAAAAATTAAATGTTTTATGAATATGATACATTTAGATATTGATTAAACATTAGCATAATACTCGACACAGGGCACACTTCCATCTTGTATGCTGAAAAAAACAATAAACTTCTCTAAATATTAGTAAAAAATGCGTCGAAAATCTTCTTTAAAACTAAATATTTTATGAATACCTATAATTCGGACATTGATGAATACTCACCGAATCTTTTCAATTGTAAAAACATTAGAGGCGAATGAAGACGTCGTAGTCTCAGAGTCTAATACAAGAACTCCGGATATGTTTCCATCAGTTTTTTTCAACTTTTCAAAAAAGACAACGATGTTTTGTCGTCCAAACGTTTCATTTTTTTTGTGTTGCAGGTACTCCTTTTTCTAACAAACGCGACTTTTTCAACACAGTTTTCGTCTAGTACGATGGGCTAATTAACGGAAACCCTCGTGTAACTAGGTTTCGGGCAAGCACGATACTAAAATTTAACATTTCTTGCCCGACACTTAGTTCAAAACACTGATTTGAATTAATTATTTACAGCTCATTTGAAAATAAACTCAGCACGAACAAAAATAAAACTATCTAAAAATCACAACAGAAAAGAATAATCTACAGAGGCTTAGCATAAAAAGTATTAACACCTTACAACAACTATCGGCGATTAAATTTGTTCTAAAAAAAGCGATCGGCCGGCAGACACTTCTTTTCATTAAACTGGCGCCTGAAGACAACTGCCACGAAGAAGAGATTGTCTCAAGCAGAGCTATTTTACTGCCTACGTATAAATAGAAAAGTGACATGTAATACAGTGGACGCCGGTTCATTAAATCAGTGGTTAATTGAATCAACCGTTTTAATGAATCGAATTGTCAAAAACAGAACAAAATCCAGCTTTATTGATGTAGCCGCTTTATTGAATCAACCGCTTTATGGAATCAGAACTGCTTAGAACAAACCTGTTTCATATAAGTAGCGGCCACTGTACCCCCCTCCCCAAAAAAAAGGAATTCAAAAATTAATTTACTCTTTCTTGTGGTTTCGGTCAGGTTTCCTTTTCTTTCTTTTTTCAAGCAATCAGTCTCACCACTCAAATGCAACGAAACTTGTAACACAAGGGTTCTCAAACTGGGTGCAGCGGCACCTTGACTTGACAGCCCGTAGTCCCCCGCATCTATCATTTTTGCGGTTCATCTGTTTTAGATGTCAGGGAGTTCCACGGATAAATGGGACTTCAGGAACAGATGCCGCGGCACCCAGGGGAACCATAGGAAGAGGAGAGGGGTGCCGCGAAGTGTCCGTGGTGAGTGTGCCAAATAATGCTCGGTTGACCAGTAAGAGAATCTTCCATTTGTTGATACAATATAACAAAAGCTCACTTTATCCTCTTTCAACATCATCAAAAAGTCTAACTGAAGATAATGCGTTATCAACAAGCCATTTTTAACTATCGGGTAACAGTGTAGCAAAAGTTGTTGTTGATGAGTGATATAAAAACCAACCGATTTATTTTAAGGTAAATTTTGTTTTTTCATGGTTTCCTTAAAATTAACTAGAATAATAAAAGTTGCATTATGTTCTTGAAACCTCAATTATGTAGTTTATGAATTCAAAAAGAAAAATGTTGTTGTGTGCCGTCATTTTTTCCTGAGATTTGATAACCTAGACCTAGAAAAGTAGATTGTAGATAGGACCATGGTACGCCTTATTATGTAACACTTGTCCAACACAAGAAACCGGAGTATTTGGGAGGAGGATACGATTATGTGCTGCATATGCTGCAAAAACTGTGCGCAGGTGTCGGAAAAAATGACCCCTGTGACCCCCCTCCTTGTATCCGCCACTGCACCCTGTTCGCGGAATACATGACCGAAAGAAAACAAAATGGTTTCCAGAAGGCTTGCCACCCTGCCACTTTTTGGGAATTTCTGTTGAATAAGAAAAAAGTTAACCAATGGGATTCACATTCGTCGTCTGCTTGGCACAAATTTGTTCATGTCCAACCCAAGCACGTGATTGAGGTCGCAAAATGACGCAATTCTTTGTTTACAATCTAGTTTGTATCTAGTCTTTGTCGTTAATGAAGGTTTTAGATGTTTATTCTTAGTGACTTATTTGACCAAAATAGCAATTAAGTTCTTCATTAATCAAAAATCAGTCTTGCTCAACAATTGCTCAAGTTGAATACAAAAAGACAACGACACCATTATTAATATGAAATTTAATTCTTTGCAGAACATCTCTTTGCTGATATTTCTAACAATCATTAACAGCCTATGATTTGCACCAATTATTATTCCTATTACTTCTTCTATTGCTTTTCTTTATTGTTTGATTTTGCACTTCGTGCATTTTACACATTTCTGCCTAATACGTATTATTCTTCATTTAACTGCATATATGCTTATATCTTTGCTTTAATCTTTGCTTTTTGCTTTAATATTTGTAATTTTATGATTTCTAGGTGATTTTTCGTAGAACTAAATGTGATTAGAATTTAGAGAAGAAAAAAAAAGTTACTTATTATTATTATTTTTTTACAATAATACTAGCCGAACTCGCTCAAGGCATCTGCTTTCTAATGTCTTCTCTTTGAAATTATAAAATAGATATACGAGTATTTTAATACAATATAGAACGGTTTCAGTGTCGAAAACTTGAAGAGATTTTGATGTCACCGACAACTTTTATAAGAGGAAAGTCTATCGTAACAAAGTTCGTACGCTTCAGTTGTATTGCGAAAATGTAATGGGAAAAACTAGAAAGTTCTTCAGTCTCCAGGGGTCAATAGTAACAATTTCTTTAGGAGCCTTGTTTTTTGCAGTATTGTTATATGTAACAATATATATAAAAACTACTTTATGCCACTTGTTCACTTCAAGATCATTAATTTATTTTTTGAGTTGGCAATTGAAAGATTATTTTTATATCATCTTTTCTTGTTCTGTCGCCCTGTGCTCAATTGTGAGATCGAATTTTGCCCTAAATGAAAACAGCATTCTATGATGTTAATTACTATTTGTGAATCAGCACGGATTTCCCTTTGCTGGTTCAGACTTTTTTGGTGTTGATATGAAGGCATTTTGGTTTTTCTGAGTTTTTATATGTTTCATTCCTAACTGGCACCATTTGAATCATTTCCTTCTAAGTTTCATTTTTATGTTGCTCTTTCTTCCGAGTGTCGTGAGAAACATTCACATCCATCCCAATACTATTCGTCGACAAACTCACCTATTAGTTGTTCCTAAGAGAAGTTCAGCAGCTTTCGTTTAAAAACAAAGAAATCACTGCCATCGGAGAGAAGAAAAATTAACGTACAGTTTTTGGTCATGCATTAAATGCATGTATTACACAGGGTGTTCCGTTTTAACCTGCAAGACCTTTATTTTCTCAACCGTTAGTCCTGGATGTATACTTCTAATTGCAAACATGTTCAAAATCAGATGCAGGGTTAAGATATTGAAAGTTTGAAGTAAAAATAAATTGAGTCAAAAAATACAAAATTTAACTTTTTATACTGGACCCAGATCCCTTTATATTTAGGGAAATAATCTCCATTAAAAAGTATTTCTAACACAAAAAGTTTGAAATTAGTACTACCAATATTCACCTAGATATGAAACGCAGCGTTTTGTGACTTACACCACTTTTCATTTGCCGCCAATAACACCTTTTGGAGGAAAATATAGTGGTAACAAGTGTTTAAAATTACATGTGTGCATAGAGTGTGATTTTTCAAATTGTTCGAGGTTTTGTAGTGTGTTTTTGTGTATCACGGCATAACATTTGCATTTATTTTTGAATAGCAATGAAAAATATAAATACTTTGTTTTTCTTACTTTGACGACTG
The DNA here is from genome assembly GCF_026930045.1 of Uloborus diversus. NCBI lineage: Eukaryota > Metazoa > Arthropoda > Arachnida > Araneae > Uloboridae > Uloborus > Uloborus diversus. Next base: position 149,907,353 of record NC_072731.1, on the reverse strand, counting down.
TCATTCTTCTGAAAGAGCGATAAGTTTCAATCTCATCTTCTGTAAGGTTGGTCCCTTAAAACTTTAAACTGGAATATCTCCTTAAGTTTTGTTCGCACAAATGTCAAGATTTTTGTGTTAGTAATAGTTTTCAATGGAGATTTTTTTTCTCTCAATGTTAATTAGGGGACCTAGGGCCATTATAAAAAGTTAAATTTCGTATTTTTTGACTCATTTTTATTTTTGCGTCAAACTTTCAATATCTTAACCCTGCATCTGATTTTGAAAATTTTTGCAATTGGAAGTATAAATCTAGGACTAACGATTGCAAAAATAAAGGTCTTGCAGGTTAAAACGGAATACCCTGTATATAGGGGTTAGGGGAGGGTGGCCCAAAGCGGATAGGTTTCCAGAGAACGTTCATAAATTGTAATTTTAGATTTTTATCATAAAAATTTCGGTTTTGTTTCCCAGCAGAGTTCTTGAACTTCAAAATAAAAATGATTTTTGTATTATTTCAAACCTAATAATTTTTTTTATAAACATTTGAAAAACCCGCTTTGCCCTACAGTGAGCCCAAAGCGGTTAAGCTTATCTAATTGTTGTTTTGGTACATTTGCCAATCAAATATGAAGCTATATATGATTAAAATAGTTGACTAGCTACCTGCCATTATAGAAAAAAAATGTAAAACAGTTGTACTTATCCAATTTAAAATTAGCACATTTGCTTATAAAACATAAAGAAATAACTGACTAAATTAATAGGCTAATTAATTGCTAAAAATAACTTTTAAAATTATTAGCATTAAATGTTACATAAAATGTTAATAATCATTACATGACCATTATTAACATTAAATGTTACATTTTGATGTAACATTTAATGTTAATAATGTACGTATGGATCGTAGACTAATAATAAGAGTTCTTATTAGTCTATGGTGTGTATCTTATTATTAGTCTATGGGTCTGAGTTATGTATTTGGGTCTTTCCGGTGAACATGGTACATTTCAGTTTTCAAAACTTTTTTTTTTCAAAGTCACCTAATCCAACAAAAATTAATGTCAAATAATGGCAAAAGAGTTTATTTTATCTGAACTGTAAAAATTAACTAGCTCAACTTGGTATTAATATCCAATTTTCTCGGTTCTTTTCTCAGAAATGAAAGATTTGTCCACTTTGTTACACATTTAAAAACTACCACAAATTCAAAAATTTCAATTATTTTTTGATTTTTTTTTGTTTAATATAAACAACTGAAACATATCTTTCATACAAATGCTTAAAGTGTCATTGTAAAAGGCACGTTTAAGTTTTACTGCTAATTATCTTACTCAAACATACGAAATTTTAAAAAATCATTTGCAAAAGTTAGATTATTATATGAAACAAACTTGAAAAAACCTAAACATAAAATAACAGTTGAAATAGTGATACAAAAGCAAAGAGTAACTCTAAAATTACTACATTATATGTAATTTAGATTTTTTTTTTAAATTTTAATTAGTAAAATTAATGTAACATAGTGGACATTTTGTTACTCAAATTTACTGTCAGAGACAAAGAACGAATCTTACCTTGCTTGCTGAATGTTGAATCTACTAGAATTAGCTATACATGGAAGCTTTTACCATCTGGTCATCTCAAAAGTATTAAAAGTTTTTACGTAAAAATATTTTATTCTTTAATAACTGTAATAGAGTGGACATTTCAAAATTTGTTAACTGTAGGGACAGTTGTAAATTCCCTGCATTTTCAATTAAAACTGTTTTTCTAAAAAAAATTTATTGTTTAAATTGCACAAAAAGGGTGTTGCAATATAATTTTTTTTTTTTTTTTGTTATTGCATCTGAGCAATTACTTAAATCACTATTTTACTCTCAATGTTTTGAAGCTGAGACATCAAGATTTTGCCTTTTTGACTAACATAAATTTTTTTTTTAAATTTCCTGAATCAAAATATTAAAAACAAAAGTTACCTTATGATACAAAATTGCATGAAGAATAAAGAAAATAATATGATTAATTCATAATAACTATCAAATTTTCTGTAAAAAATCCAAAAGTGCCGGACATGAAATGTACTACTTTCGTCGGAATGACCCATTTATTTAAAGTTATTTTAACCCTTGTTTACCATGTTTACCCATTTTTAAGTTATTTAAATTTTAATGAAGATTTTACTGCAGATGCATTTACTTAGAGCATTATTTTACATGGAAGCAAAACTTTCGAGTTGCTTAATAGTTTTTCTTATTTTTTTTTAAATAATTTTTTCTAATAGACCTCTTTATTAGAGGAATTATTTCCAACTTTAATGGATCTGTTAACATGTTTTCTTTTCAGTTACTTGACTGATGATTTTAAATTCCAATGTACTTTTAACACAGCTTTTGTTGTTGTTTAATTTAGTTAGGACTTTAATATTACTTTTAAAATATTGAATGGTTTCTTTTATGGGGTACTAATTAGATTCTTTCAAATTGTGATTGAACATTTAATTTAACTTATAATGCTTTTTCCTTTTGTTTGAAAATTATGTCTCATTTCAGTGTCATCTATAATGTTATTTAATATTTTGTTTTCTGCAATTGACAGATCTTTTTAAATTTCAATGTACATTTAAATGGAACTTTTTACACTACTGCCTCTTCTTAATTTCTACAGGGATTGTTTTTAACTTTAATGGAACATTTAATGATTACTATGTCCTATATTATTTCATTGGTTGAGTTTTACACTTTAGTACTATGTTAGTATCTCGGGGGTGGGAAAAAGACTCTTACTTTCCTTCCTGGATACTTAATTTTGAAATAAAAAAAATTAAAAATGTTCTAAAAATCGGACTTAATATGTTTTTAACCTATTTTGCCGTTTTATGAATCATTTAAAAAAGAAAAAGAAAAATGTAACTCTTTTTATTTTTTGCTTCTTTATGGTCGCAAGGTAAGGGGGGGGGGGGCAGGGCCGCGCCGGTCCTATGTGCAAGGTCGTGCGACGCACGACGGCGCCAGAGTCAAAAAGGCGCCGGGCTCTACGAATCAAAAATGCTCAAATGAGAGGGAAAAAATAAAATTTAATTTCTCATTTTTCTATAAAAGTACCGATGAAATTATACTGCTCATTAAAACAAGCAATCCTCCTTACTGCCTGTCTATAAGGAAAAATGATTGCCTTGTGTCTGAATGTGCTATTCAAAAGCGTTATATTTTATACTGAAAACACATGATGCTAATTTGCATTTGTCTTCATATGTGGAGCCATGAATGTTATTTCAAAATGTCTATAATTTCACAAGGGCATACGAAGCAGCTCAAGACATTTGCTATTTTCCACTTTGGTTCTTGCTGTGAATATGTTCTACTATAAATCGTGCAATATGTATTTTTGTGATTTTTAACTATTGTTCGTGGTAATTTCACTGCATCATGTTATCATACATTAAAAAATACGGTAAGCAGATTTGCATATTATTTAGTGCGTAATATACATATATTGTAGACAATAATTTAGATTAACTGTTTAGTTCCGAAAAGTAACGACTTGACCATAATTACTCAATTCCCTCACCTCCTTTTTCTTTACTTATTTGTGTATTAAATTTTAAAAAAAAGGCTTTGGTCAATGTGTTTATTTTAGATATTAAATAAAATGCATTTTTAACAATTCGTACTTTAGAATTATTCGTTTTACCAGCAAGTTTCAGTTTCAGATTTTATAGTGGAATATCTTCTACAATATTATCCTTCAATTTAGAAATATAATCAGTACCCTCCTGTTCCGTGACGCAACCGGGGGGGGGGGGATCAAAGGGCACCCCTCAGGTTGCACCGCCCCGTTCTCCTTCTCCAGAATGCTGAGTTGAATATTTCTCAAAAATATTTACTATTTTATAAGGGGGGGGGGGGGACGCGTCTTCAGAAAACAAAGTGATTTTAATAAGGAAAAAATAATGATGTGGGGTAAAACTTTAATTTCCTTTAGAAAAAAATATTGGAGTTAAAAATTCTCAATAATTTCAGCTAATTGGTAAGCTACTCCCCTCCCCTCCCTCCTATTTCTTTTCTTTTTTCCTTATCATTTTTCTTTTTTCTAGTTCGCCTAAAAATGAGAAAGTTTTCAAAATGCTACCTCTGCCGAATCTCTCCCCCCCCCCCCACGCCAATAACATTACGGAGTATCTTAAATTTCGTTTCCAGATCTTCAATTTCGCAATATGTTGCGAAAGCTCCCGACAACAACGCATAAAACTCTGTTCGAAAATCACTTAAAATTGCGTTTTTAGAGCTTTAATTTCGAAAGATTGCCAGCCATAATGTTACCAAATATGGCCTTACAATCACGTTTTTAAGACTTCAATTTCAGAAAATATTCGGACAAGGGCCTCGGAACCTCCTTCTTTAAATATCATCAAAAGGTTTTGGAAACATGACTTACCAAAAATTTGAGTTAGAATAGCCTCTGAATCACTTCTCCTAACATCTTTTAATTCTGCTTAGGTTTTTAGGACTTTAATTTTTAAAAATTTCAAGGGGGGGAACTCCAGAAATCCCTTTTTGTAAAAATCTTCAAAATTGTCTGCAATTGCGTTTTTGGAATTTCAAATTCGAATAATTACAGGGGAAAAAAGGAATTGATGTTCATTTATTTTTCAAAAAATAATAACGATCGGGCAGAATCCCAGAGTCCCATCCCTTTTTCTAATGTCAATAAATATGGCATAAAATCACGTTTTAAGGTTTAACTTCTATAAATTTGCACTGAGCCACTTGCATCTTTTTTCCCCCATAACACCATGTTGACAGTCTAAAATTGCGTTTTTCAAACTATGCTTCAAAAATTTTCCGGGGAGAACTTCCGGACCCCTCTTATTAAGAGAGTTTTTTTTTCAATTTGTACTCCACTAAAACTATTTTCTAGTTGCGCCATTGCTCCTGTTGTCATATTTTGACTGGCATAAAAGTTTTATTCATTATTCATCACTTAGAGATTAAATAGATATTAAAAGTGGCTTTAATTTAGATATTAAAATATTTTCTTCTTCCAAAACGAATTTTTAGCATATCAGAGGAGCTGCTGAACTAGGAATAATTTCGAGATATGAAGTAAAAACTTACACCATATTGCGAAATTTGATATTCACACTTTATTTTTTGCATAAGTTAAATACGAAACGTATTTGTTTTTTTGTTTTTTTCATTTTATACCTGTCTACAAAACTTCCCTCAATATTTCCTACGAACGCCAGAGCATCAAGGCGCTCAAAAAACATTTGCACGACGGCGCCGATCAGGCTTGGCGCGGCCCTCGGGGGGGGGGGGGCAATTAATAAACAGCCCTTTTTTGTTACCTATGTGATTGGTTTGAGCCGTCTGAAGGTCCGCCATTTTTTTCAGTTACTGGGGGATTTCCTTTATTTTATTACTTATATTACTTACAAGAGTAAAAAACAAATCTTGGTTTCAGAGTTTTTTGGTGCTAAGTTTGGCTGTTTTTGAAAAAATTCGCTAATAAGATCCGGTTACCGTAATTCTACCTAGCATTTCAATGGTTTTTAATGTTTTACTTACTTGTCCTTATTACGTAATTGCATTTGCACGATTAAGCCTATTTCTATGTTCAGTTAGACTTTCTGTCAAATCAAATCAAACTCTCTGAAATTTTTAATTGCGTTTTTTTTTTGCATTTAACTGTTGCCATTCGACAATAAGTAATAAATTTAAATACTGTGCTGCATTTTTTGCATTTTATTAAATAAAGATATGTATACCGTGTGCATTTTTGTACTTATGTGTGTGTATTAATTATTTTCTATGATGTTTTTCCAAGCGACTTTGTTTCAATAAAAAGAAGCGACACGTCTGAAGGCCACACGAGGCACGAGGACGGAGCCTTGAACTTCTTCGTAATGGTTCCGTATCATACCAATGGGCCGGCATAAAGCGTTTATTAAAAATGTCTCCGTTAGAGTACTAAATGGGTTTCTGATCGGACTCTTCACATTTATTCATTCCAAAGCTAGCCTCCTCTTATTACGACACATATTCCTTAAAAGGGGTCCTCATATCGTCTGCAGCAGCTGGCGATTACTATAATCGTGGATGGCAACGCTTACATGAATAAGGAAATGATCTTGACAAGAATAATGATTAAGCTGAGGCAAGGTCGTCGAATACTCAGGTAGGCGATAAATATGAAAGAAAAGAATTAATCATCGGGAACGAAACAAGAAGTTTCTCTCCGTTCTCGTTTTTCAACTAAAAGACTTGATTAAGTCATAAATCCTCTCTCTGCTCATAAAGTTTTTAAAGATTTCTCGTTTTGATTATGATTAGGAAAATGTGGGGAAATGTGGGATTAATGGAAAATGTTGTGTTTTTGAAATGTATGCCAAGATGTTTTTTAGTATTATTGCATATTTGTTGTGAAGAGAAAGGAACTCTCCGGTGCAAAGGCCAAGCAAATCTTCAAGAGAGAGTCTTGAAAACTCGGCGAAGAGGGCAGGGCGAAGGGTGGAGGAGTTTGTGAATACGCAGAGTTATCGTAAACGGGGTTACAAAAGAATAAGTTCTAGTGTTCCCCCAAAATATAGTACTGTACTTGCTTCTATTGCTTGTTTGAGACTACAATAGAGAATAAACTGCCCAAATGCCGTTAAATAAAGGAAAAAAGTTTAATACTGTTTAAGGCTTTCACGGCCGGCGTCAATATGAGGAGATAACATTTCCGGGTTTATTGGCCGTGGTCTAATTGGAGTAGAAATTCCAGACGTTTCGGCTTGCTTTGCTGCAGCCATCATCAGTGGTTTGAGTTTGGTGAGACTTGTCTCACCAAACACGGCCAATAAGCCCGGAAATGTTATCTCCCCATAAAAAAAAAAAAGTTTACTTTATGGAAGCATCTATACTACATGAAAATGAAAATTAATGAGTGCAGTTTGTTCCGCAATTTACTTCATAAAACATACTTCAGAAAAACACTAGAAAAGGTGTATAAAGCTAAAGCGTACTACGTAAAAAACGTAAAAGAAAACGCCCAATTCCGAAACTAATAATGGAACAAACGCACACTAATCTGTGGAATTCGACAATGAATGTAATCTTTAATTTTGGCATTGAGAAGCAAAGGGATGTTAGTGCCAAAATTTAAAATTTGAAGTTAACCAGTACAAATGGTAGGTGAACCTCTCTATTTAGGGGCATGAGAAGTACTACTAGCCCTGGTAGGTGCTGCTATACAGCATGATTTAGAAAAAACTTTGCAGTGTAAGTGTACCTAGGACCGTAATTTGAGCGCACAATGTCCACCTATATCCCTCTGCTGCTCACTGCCTTAATTGACCTAATTTAGTTGCATCATTCATTCCGTTAGTTTTCATACGAAGGATTATCCCCGCTTTCTGCAACGGACAAACGTTTGTACCTCGGTATCGCAGTCAACAGCACAGAGAAAGGTTATAGTAATCTTAAATGAATTGTTAAGTTGCCTCATATATTTCGATTTTTTTCAGACCACAGAAAATTTCCATATCCCTCCAAAACATTTGACCACATTATACTTTTTTCTATCAACTGTCAACAGGTTAGATTAATATGTAATATAACAAAAAGTTCGATTTACTAAAAATAGATTTTAAATCAAGTACACTGTAATAAATAAATCATTCGCGTTATTTGGATTTATTGCTTTCCCATCGGAAAAATGGGCATAAATTCTAGCTGGGCTGGTTGTTTACTCTACCTCGTACTTCTTTCATGGGCTTAGAATGTCTATAGTGGGGGTAATGTTAACTTGACTGCATTGTTAAGGATACGCAGCTCCTAATCAGTACGATGCGATACGTGGGAACAGTGGGATTGCAACTTAAAAAGAAGAAAAGAGGGTGCATTTCAGGACAGGTGAAAGTGAACTCGTTCATCGGCAAGCTTGCAGAGTATCGAAGTTTGACGAGTATCGAACACTTATATCTAATTTCAAGAACTTTGAAGGCTTCCAAAGGATAGATAAAGATGAAAGAAACGTTAGCGGTGGTCCGAGATTTAAAACATTTCGCTCTTGATCTGTAACTCGAATATTTCTGCGATACAGTTTTTGAGTGCGATTTGGTAGTAATCGGTAAAAGTGCTTACACTACCAAGCACGATAAGAAGGATTACCATCGCGAAATGAAACAAATCGTTCCATTCTGGCAATATTAGTACTGCCGAAAATTAAAGAACAAAAAATGGAATGATTTGTCTCAAAGTCAATCACTAAGTGAGTGGATCTCTATGAACTATTTGGTTAATTTCCATTGTAAATAATGGACAATTTTTTTTTCAAGTTATTCTTTTTAATCTTTCGAAAATAACCAGTACGTACTGTTTTGACTTTGGAAAAAAAAAAGTTAGGAAAAAAGAAACTCTAAGCCATTTCAGTAAAACTTATTTAACTAAACACAACTCAGAGGGTCTACAGCTCGTTGAAACTTAATGTCTGATAGACCCATCTCAGTTTTCGTGACCAAGGTATGTGGGGTGCAAGGCAGAAGTAGCGATGCAGTACTAAGACATAGTTCTTAAAAAATACCTTGCCATATCTGAAGAAAAAAATTGTCCTCAGCTCCAGAAAGGTTCCCGACCCCCGAACTTGATCTAAAATAAAAAGTTAAATCATTCATATGCGAAAAAAAAAAAACCTTTATTTTTTCTGTTGGGAGAAATATAAAAATCATTTGAGCAGAAGGATAATTATGTAACTGTTCTGAGGTACATTTTTGATGACCTGAGAAAATTTGGTGCTTTTGAGCGAAATTCCACATTTTGCGACAAATAACAACTATCAGGGGCGTCCCGATGGGAGGCCACTGTGACCTCCTAAAAATTTTCTTATTCGTAAAATTTTGTTTGGCAATTTGGCAAATTTTAAAGAATGCTCGCATTTAATCATATGGTAAAATTCGGAATTCCATTCGGTAAATTGAAAATCTCGCCCTTCCACAAATTTAAGTTCACGGCGCTTTTGCTAACAATATTATTGTATTGAAAAAGTAAATATTTGTAGGGGAATGTGAGGCAAAGTGAAATAGTTTGGATCACTTACTTTTTTCGAAATGAACAAGTTGAAAATTTGTTCTGAAAATTGCGGTACATAAAGAAAGAGCAATATATTGTACAATAAAACTTGCATTGAAGCATTATTTTTTATTTTTGGCAGTAGTTTTGTACATCCAAAGAAAGATGAAAATTTTTCACTTTTTTTTTCATGGGACAAGAAGAAAAATAAAATATTTTTATTATGAAATACTTTATATTCGTTTTTTGAAGATATTTTTGATCAGATAAATGAGTAAACAAAAGAATTCATAAATAAATAAAAAGGAAATGAAACGAAAAATGAATAAATGAATATATAAATAAGTTAATATATGAGAAAAGATAAATGGGTGAATAAGAAAATAAGTGAAAGAACGAATAAATAAGAGAATTAATAAATAAAGGTATATGAATGAAATATTCAATTTATGAGTATGTAAGTGGTTTGTTAAAAGATTGAATTTGTAAAAGAAATGACTTATTTCACTTTGCTCTACCCACTTTGTCCTGCATGCACTTGGCTAACAGCAAAAAGCATTTAAAATACAAATAAGCTTAATATTAACCAAATAAAAACTGCACTGAATATTAGCAGGCCTCATTTAATACTTAAAATGTTAATAACAAGCACTTAATCATTTAGTATTAATAATTAAAAAAAATTGTCTTTCATCAAAATTTTCGAACATGAGTATCAATTTTTGAAAATTGCTTGCATTATCATGTTCTTTGATTTTCAGAAGTAATTTTTTCTTGACTGAAATCGACTACATCGCTGGTTTGGAAGGAGAGTGCCACAATACGAAATTTGTTATTTTCTTCTTTTTTTTTTTCGCTTAAAGGGTTTCAAATGATGTTATTTTCTTTGAAAAATAACGACAGATTTTTTGTTCTAATATTAACCGCTGGAGAGCTTAGCAAATCTACTTTTCTTTCTTGAAGAGTTCAAACGCTTCTCCTGTAAAATTTCATTTCTTCATATCGTGGCACTCTTCTTCCAAATGACTGATATGTGTTACTACATAGTTAAAATATTACTGGACAGGTGGCGCTAAATGCATAGTATGGTAGACCGGGGCTCAGTTACGCATGGGGCAGGTTTACGCAGTGACCTTTTTCAAAACGAATTATAACTGGAGAACCAACAGTCATAACATATTGATGCTGCTCCCCAGCATAAATCCTTACAAGATTTTGAACATCAATCGAGCTTTGGTCTAGCATCCAGAAAGCATAATCTGTTTTCTACTAAGTCGAGTAAATTTTGAGTTGAACGTTTTGAAGCTTATTAGGGATAAATAATACTTAGTTAAGAGAGAACAAATAAACAAAAATTAGCAAAACTTTATCCTTTTTTGAGAATTGTATTTGTATGACATGTAATGTTATTAAATTTTCTTGCACGTTAAAAATAAATCCAAACTTGGCGACGGGGCAAGTTTACGCGTTGACGTCTGAGCACCTTTATATACGCACGTTCTTACGGTGTCTTACTTCTATGCGTGCCCTGACGCTTTTTTCGCTCCGAACTGTCTCAAAACGTTTTAGTATTTTCAGGATATTTAGTTTTGAAAATCACCATTTAATTTTTAATTGATTGTAAAATTCGTATTTTATAGCTTACAATCATGTAGTGCTGTCTTCATGCCCGTTCAGCTTTTACTTTATACACTATTCAGTCTGCAATAAATTGGCTTCATTTTAACGATAGTAAGACAATATGTTCAAAACATCTAATATAACCACGTTAGGTCTCAAAATAGTTATGCGTAAACGTGCCCCGTGTCCGAAGCAAATATACGCAACCGACTTGAACTCAGAGATTTTTTTTTAAAAGTTAAAAACACAAACTGAGCAACAACTGAATATACCAATTTTGTCTCCATTAACTGCTTTGTAAAACCGCAATGTCTAAACTTTCCTAAGTTAAAACATAAAATTTAAAAAAGTCATTGAAAAAAATCCCGTAAGCGTGCCGGGGTCTACCCTAAATATTTCAGCATTTCACTTTGCCCCACATTCCCCTACTACTTTGCTGTGTCTAAAGGACTAATTTGCTTTGCAATAACACCTTTCAAACAATGAAAAACCGTGGAAAGAGACGGGATGATGAGTATAAGTCTTATTATAAAGAAGCAATACAAAACTGCTTTTGGGGTTTGCTTAAAACTCAAGGCCCGCCTAAAGTAATCAAATTAAAATCATTTCACGATTAAGTAACTAAGGATGCTCTTACATAATGAAAGTTAATAAATTTGGCAAAATGTAATGGTAGTAGGCCATGACATGAGTTCATTCAATCAGATATGAATGTCCTTGAATAAATGTTTTCATTTCTTTCAAGGTTACTAGCATTAACCTCCAACGTAAAGAATGTGGCAGCTTAGATTTTTAATGTTGTGACGAGCTGCTACATTCAATGTTGCTTGCTCTTCACATCCTCAAAAATTACGATTTTTGAAAATTTGCACGTACAAATGAAATTAAGTGTTAACGTTAACGTGGTTATAGAAAAAAGCTTGAGGCTATTCACCATTTTAAAAGGTGCTGCTAAATGTAATGAAATGCATTGGATGATGGGCATTGAATAGAGAAACATGTGCAGATAAATATTAATGTGATGGGCTTGAGGAGAAGACAAATCCCCGATGAGTGTAAATAGTTTTTTTTTAGAGATTTTTTTAGTGTTTCTCAAATTTTTTCAATTCCTACTTCGGTCACGTTTGTTCCTGTGTGTGGAAACTATGTTTATATTACATGCTTTATAAGCTGGAAATAATGCTAGTTTGAAAGCTTTAATACAAATTTTAACAAAAACAATGTTCAACAATAACCGTGACCAACAATGAATTTCTGATTGAACGCTTACCTACATTTTAGCATGAAATTAGCTTAAAACAGTTATAATTCAATTACCTTGGAACATTAGAAAAAGTTTTACCTCATGCAGAAAATCAGGGGCTTCTGTGGATATTTCATTCTAATTTTTGCGAAATTTTTTCGTCCTCATATTAGAGGATTTATGCAACGGTATCGATTGAAATTGGAATAAACTGATAATTTATAGTTTATTAATTAGATTATTGAACATTACATTGTCATCAATTCTGAAGTCGCATCACAATTTTGAATAGAATCTGATCTCAGAAAGGGGGTGAAAATTGAGCTGCAAGATTTGAACAAGATATAGAAATATATGGAGATTGGGAACTAATAGTAGGAATTGAATGAGCAATAAAAATTGCAGGCTCACCAAAAAAAACAAAAACAAATTGCAAATGATTCTTCCTTATGCATTGTTTTATCATCAACACACATCTTACACATTTTTCAATGATTTTATCAAATCTTACACTGATAAGAAAAACTCATTAGAACATTATTTCAGATTTAAACATAATGCTTGTTTTATTTTAATGCTTACCTCAAAAGTTTTTTTTACAACGTTGATACACTTCTATGTGTGCATATTTCATTGTTATGAAAAGATAAAGACCATTGTCTACTTCGCGTGCCCAAAAGTAACTCAGCTCTAAAACCTTCCCAGTTTTTTTTTTTTTTTTTCTGGTTACGTCCCTAATGTCACTGAACGGAAGCAGACGGAGGAAATTGAACGAAAGGACAATTTTTTACTGACTTAGTTCAAATGAATTTTTTGGCAATAAAAAATATTTACATTTTTCAACACAAAATTATGAAAAAAAAAAAGATTCCTTTTTATTTTTTTTTTCGTGTTGTTTCACCATTTCAAAAAATTCGAAAGAATTCCTGGGTGTAGAGGAGTATAAAAGACATTTTCTGACAAAATTTGGTGTGTGACACTTTTCAGAAAGCCATTAAAAATAAATATTTAAAATTTATTTCCGTCGCCAAAAAACGGCATTTCGTTTAAAAATTATGACTATAATAATTTTTCATGTATTTTATTCCTAAGAATAAGGAAAAAATTACCAGTCATAAATTTTAAATTTTATGATGAAAAAAACAAATTATATCGAAAAAACAGGTTTTTTGGGGAAACTTGAAGGATGTTGGAGATAAAGAGCTGAAAGTTTGGCTAGATTATTTTTATTCGACACCAAAATGATCTCCCAAGTGCGAATCTAAAAAGCCACAAGGGCGGATTTACCATAGAAACCCGGCTACGGCCTTTACTCGTCCATTTTATAGTAATTCTCTTGGTAAAATATCCTTAAAAAATTGGAATATAAAAAAAAAAAAAAATCACATTTTCGGAAAATCGTTCCACGGTGCCCTCCCCTATGGTACGAACTAATTTTGTGCTAAGCTTCTTGGAAAATCGCTGAACGGTCTAATCGCTATGAGAGGCTAACAGTCATCCAGAGATCCAGACACAGACTTTCAGCTTTATTATTAGTAAAGATACAGTAGTACTTCCTCTACGGGACACCTCCAAATAAGGGACATTTCTATTTTAGGGACATTTTTTCTGGCCCCAGTCCGTTTGAATTGGGACCTCCATGTATTTGCCTCTGAATAAGGGACACTCTATTTAAGGGACAGTTACAGAGAAAAGTTACAGCAATTGATGAATTAATGCATCATACAAAGTATTGAATTGACTAGAATTTAAGAATCTAAAATTCAACTGATGAAAGTTTGACATTAACATGTACAAATTGCAGTGTGAAATTCTTGCTAAAATTTCCATGCTTGTTTCATGCTCTTAGTATTTTTTTCAAGTAGGCTAACAGCCGAAGGAAAATCAGCTGCCCATGAATAGCTTCGTATAAAAAACTTGAAGTGTGAACACTGATTGAAATTTATATCATAATAAATTTTAAGTTCCGTGAAATCGAATGTTCAGTTATGGAATTACTTCAAAATAATTCACGCATATTACAAAACTATATCGTTTCCATTTTTTAAATTAATTTTAATTATTAAAATTAATTTAACTTTATTAAAATTAATTATTAAAATTAATTAATAATATTAAAAAACATTTGAATTTTAATTACTTTTGAATTTCAATTAGTATAAATCATTTTTAGCATTTTATCTTTAATGCTAATAGTGTATGTTTAGTACGAAAGTATACTGAGTAAATATACTGCATGCATCATTTCATACACCTCCGAAGAACACCTCTATTTAAGGGACAAAATTTCCGGTCACCTTAGTTTCCCGTATTGAGAGGTTCTACTGTATATAGAATAGCAATGTGTGTGTGTCGTCAAATTTTGCAACGTTGCAAAAAAAAAAAAAAAAAAAAAAGTAAAATCTGTGACCTACTTCCCCCAATTAATTCTAGTTTGAATTCCGAAACTTTGAATTCAAATTATGTTTTTCGCAATCACGAGTTGCGACAAAACCCTTCTGATTAGAGTTATTGTTTCTAGAAACGGCTCCCCCCCCCCAAGTATGTCCCTCCTCCTGGGTGGTTACATGTGTATAGTTGTGTGTGTAGGCTTACGTGTGTGCACGTAGGCGTGTGTATGTGTATAAAGGCGCGCGCACGTTGGGGAGTGTATATGACCATGCGTGTGTAGGACATGGACGCCACCGCCCAGCAAAAGTGTATTCCGGTGGACAGTGCTCAGGACCAGCCGCGCCGCCGCCGGTGGACGGTGGTGCTGCAGCCCTGGTTCAAGCTGAAAAAGGAACCGTAACGTCAAGGACAGTCAAATGAAAGCAATAAGCAATCGTGATTGCTCAAAAAAAAAAAAAAAAAAACCGGAAATATATTACATACTTGTTAAAGGTAGCAGTAGTGTAAAAATGGGGTTAAGCCTGGAGTGACTTTGGGATTTGCTACAGTGATTGCAATTTCAAAAATTTGTTTTTGTAGATTTAACGATGGTGCATCAAGAAACTATTCGATTTTTTCTCCCTCCCCTCCATTCCGTTGTATTAATTTATTTATTTTGTACAGATTTAGTTCCTCTATGACGACCACATTGCGTCGTGCTAGTGTACAGAAGACTCAAGACGGTGCACTAACATCTCACCTACCATCTGATTCCACCGCAGTATTTTTGCTAGATTATTACATATGTCAGTTAACATCATCGATCATCCAGCCATATTATCAAATTTCAGCTGAAGTGATAAATGATGAATGCTAATTGCCGCAAATTAGCGTATGCTGTTGTAGAATCTTGTGTAAATTATTTAAGATGTCATTAATGGAACGAAGCTTGCTGATTAATACAGAAGCACAAATTTTTGTGCGCTTCTGTGTGCACATCGATCCTTACGACCAGTTAGAAACAGAAAGTTCTGTGGGCTCTCATTTAATTCAAGGTCGCTAGCCTTGACCTCCAATGTGATGAACGTGACCATTTGGGATTAGCTCTGTGTAATGAGGGGTTCCTATACTCAATGTTATTCTTCAACCGTTAAATAGGATGCTTTCTTAACATATTCACGTTCAAACAAAATTAATTAAAGTATTAACGTTGTTTGTTTTGACATTCTTTCACAAAAATATGGGTTGAGGAAAAGTATGGTTGCTTAAAAAATGCGTTTGTGTTCTTTATTCGTAAAGAGTCGCTTGACGTGCTGAAAAAAATGGCATTGAATGCAGAGTTGGAAAAAGAAACGGAAAGGAAAAAACTTTTCAGGTAAATATTAATGAGATGTGCTGGCACTAAAAACAAGATCTTAAACGGGTTCTAATAAAAAAACACATCTTTATAAAAAAGATGTGTTTGTGTTGCTCATAAGAAATGAATAATAAGGATAGCAGGCTCACCAGACCTCCCCCCTCCCCGCAAAGACTTCATATACTTCATTATTACTTCAGCACGTGCATTCACGTTCGATTACACATATCATGACTACGATCTGACAATCTTAACGCTAGGTGACCCAGGCGAAAAAAAAATAAAATAAAGTAAACCTTGGTGACTAGTGCTTTAATCTAAAAAAAAGGAAAAAAAATCAATTTGAATGTAATTTTGAGTGTAATTGTTAATTGAGCATTTTTCTACTCGTTTTGTCTGCAAAATTCCAAGTAAAGTTATATTTTGCAAGCAAAGCATTACTAACTTTTAAGTTTAGAAAGTTGTTCATTTTCCAGAAAATAATTTTTTATACCTCTTTACAGCTGCAGCATATCTAACATTCTTTCAAAGTATTCCAAACTAAGCAAGAAAAGTGTCTGTAAAGTTTTTTGTTTTATGTGTTGTTGTCAATCTGATCTTGTTCAATTTAAAAGTTAAGTTGATCATGGCAGAAAAATGCGCAGGCCAGGCAGAGTGCCCGATGAAGCCAACGTGAGGATAAAATTTAGTGTCCCTCTCATAAGAAAATTCGCAGATTTTCAGAGTAGTTGTTTTAAAAAAGGAAAGAAGAAAAGAAATGTACCTCATATGATGTCCCTGCATTTATAGTGACCAGGTTCACGGATCCCATGGACCTAACGTTAATCGGGTCTATACTAGCCCTGTTTAACTCCAAAAACTATTTTGTCAAGTGTGTCGCCTAAAAATTTTCTCTCCATCTGTGATTCATTCTCTTTTTGTGACAAATTACTATGAAAATAACGCTAGCAACTATAACGTAATATTTTTCATATTTTTCCTTTATAATTTAACAATTATTATCAAAGAAAACCCATTTTAGACTTGGGTTTCATAAATTCATTGTTTTTTGAGAAAAGCACCAATATTCTACGCTTTTATTTTTTATACTTCACATATTAACTAGTATTTTAAAAATTAGTTAAGAATTTTTAATATTTATTAACATTTCCATGAAAAATACGCTAGCCAGCTAATTTAAACTTTTCTTTTTTGCTTCCAATTGAAAAAAATGTTTTTTTTTTTTTTTTTGTATAATGTTGATGCACTGGAATTTTCAATCAATTTATTTCTTACGTAAGGTTTTCTTGCGATAGCACTTTACATGTGGTATTTCATAAATACACGCATTTCATCGCTAACGTTTTCATAATACTTTTCTATTTTTAACAAATAAACAATATTAAAAACATACAATTTGCTGAATTTAGTTGTATAATTAATTGTTGAACGCACGGAAAATACTCTGTAGATAAAATAAACTAAATTTATGTGGGGAGCAAAGTTAGTTCGATGAACGGTGCAGAACGCTCTCCGGATAAACAAGCGTTTGGACGAAAATTATGCTTCGTTTGTTTAAGGAAGTGTGTGTGTTGACATAAAACTTTACCAATACAATTAATTAATTGATTAAAATGAAAAAGAACTTTAGTAAAGCACGGGTTATCGAGAATCACACTTATTAACAACTTGTGCTTTATCTATGCTGTAACGTAAAGTTTTAAAAATGCAAATCGTTTATTGATTAAAATGAAAAAAATAAGGAACGAAGTAAAGCAGCGTAAATCAAGCACAAATTGTTCAAGAGACTTGACTGACACTTTATAATCCAGTCAATGAGTGCTCAAAACAGGGTTGTAGCGTGCATGGAATATGCGATAATTTTTGACTTCAGAATATTGTTAGGGGTAGTTAGTAAGTAAACATACTAAAAGTCCCCGACCCTGGGAGGTGAGCTAAAGGTAAAAGGGAGGGGGGAAGAAAATTTTGGATTTTTCGAAAAAATGTCGGAAACGGTGGGAAAAATAGGTTTAAAATAAAAATTCAAGCTAAATAAATCTACTATGAAACTGTTTCTACACATATGTTTCAAATTTCCAATAATTTTTCGGGTATACGTTATGAAAAATCGATGATTTTCGGAAAAATTCTCTCTTTTTGTCAAAGATTTGCTCCTAGTGCTCCCCAGGATCAGTATTCATGAAAATTGTCAACGACAAAGTTGTAGAGCTTTAAATTTCCTTCAATTTGATATGCTACTTTGTTATATTTCATTCAACCAATCAAACGTTACAGAATTTCATACATGCACTTTCATAGCAAAAAATGGAACACTTGCCATTAAAAAATTTAAAGCTGAGTCGAAAGGATCGCGCACTTCCTCTTTTCTCAATGAATTTGACAATCCTGATGGACAATAAAGAAATATTTATATATTACTACAATGATGTTTAAGGGTTGGGGGCGGGGGGGGGGGGTCGTAAAATTGTGACTTTGTGATAAGGGGGAGGGAAAGAGTAAGAACTGTGACATCAAGCGTTTTTTAATACGAATATGTTTATAAAAATTTGTTTATGAAAAGTACTTTGTGACAAATGGGGAGGCGGTCAAAATGTTGAAAAAAAGTGTAGCATCATTTATGCACGGCCCCCGACCAAGAAATCAGACGAAGATTTGAAGGAACTACGTTTATGCAGTATGAATTAGCTCCATACCCATTGCATTATTTAACGAAAGTGAAATGAGGAAGTGCAGAAAGCCAGCATTTCCTCAGTAAGAAATTTCTTAGAAGTAATTAATAAGTAAATATACTGAAAGTCCACGACTCTGGGGGGGGGGGAGGGGGAGTTAACCGGTGGAAAGAAGGAGCCAAATTTTGTGGTTTTCGATTATATCTCGGAAACGGCAGGAAAAATGTGTTCCGAATAAAAGTAAAAGTTAACTAAATTTATTGTGAAATTGTTTTCATACATACGTGTCACATTTTCAGTGTTATTTTAGGTACGCGTTCTTGAAAACCAATACCTTTTCAAAAACAAATTATCTCGTTCTTTTTGTCTCAGAGTGTCTGCGCCAAGCAGGCGCTCAAGGGATCTTGTGCAGCAATCATGTGACATGGACCCTGACGGTTTTCTATGTCTTGAAAATCCACCGGCTTAACACTTGAACTGCAGATTCAAACCTGATACCAAAGATATGCGAAGCCTATGCCCAATCACAGCGACACCCAGCTGACTAGCAATAAAAAAACTATGAAGTTCTAGCATGTACTCAATTTCGTTACTCTTATTGAAATGAATATGTAACGCTATAGCAGGATAATGAAAATTTTATAATAGAAATTAGGTAAATGAAGTTGACCGGCAGCACCTTTTTGTAATTTTAGTTTTTATTACATTATTATTAATTATATTTTGAAAGTGTTTGTATGGAATATGAACTAACAGTAATTAGAAAATGAAAATATCAACTTTAAGGTGACATCTTGGTTCTATTCTGAGACGGTAGGGTCATGTCAACAGCAGTGGAAAAGTTGTTCTTAGAAATTGGTAATGTATTGATGTCATCGTCGTCCCCTTCGTCCTGGATAAATATTTTGATTCCGATGTTGCAACTGCCTTTGCAATGCAAGCTTACGACAGAGTAGTCTAGAGATGATTTTCTACAAGTGACCTCCTGGTCACTTGCAGAAAAGCAATCTGTCAAAATCATCTTCCAGATTCCGCCAGGAACAACATCCGATTCCGAGAGTTTCAACACAAATTAGTCATTCCTCCTTTCCCAAACCCCCAATCCAGTACTTCACCATTAAGTTCCTAGCTACAGTTCAACTTGGTGGTACAGCTTGGAGCAACTTGGAGTTAAGAGGTCAGTCTTGATGTTTGCAGCTACTTTGATAAATGATCTGTAACGGAACTCATTAAGGTACTTTTCTGTGGCTAGAGCACCATATCATGAGAGATAGATATGACCCCATCAGCGTCAATAGATTCAGGGGAAGAAGAACTGTTGATATATACCTTAGGTACATGTTATATGATCTTAGTATCTTGGCAGAATGTTGTGATCAGCTGAGGATTTGGCTATCAAGGGGACAATTAGGAGAACTTCCTCTCAAATGATAGCTACCAAAGAATTTTGCCATTTGATGATAGCCGTCTTCACAATATCACCTAAAGCTCGGAGCTTATTTGTCTCGTTTTTCAGCAGCTTCATCATTAGCGGATTTGTCAGCTGACTGTTATTATGAAAGTTGGACAGAAACCTTCTTGTTTGCCCCTTCATTTCAATTTTCTAACTGACGTTGATGTCCATATGGTTTACACAGTCATCTCTTTTTGCCTAAAAATTTTGTAGACTAGGTACCCTCAATAACAACAAATTCAAATTTATTTAAATCAATGTCGTTATCAATTTCCTTAAACAGTATGTATAGTGCTGACTTTCTGCAAGTCCTATACTGTATATACGTTATTTTGCAAATCTTCGTCCGATTCTTTGGTAAATGGCTGTCCATATAAATAATGTCACACTTTGTTTCAACATTTTTAACCCTCACAAAGTACTTTTCATAAACTAATTTTTATAAACATTTTCGTATTTAAAAATGCCTTATGTCACACGTCTCACTCTTTCCCTCCCCCTTATCACAAAGTCACAATTTTACGACCCCCCCCCCCCAACCCTTAAACATCATTTGAGTTGCAGTAATCCCCAAATGCTTCTTTATTGTTCGTCAGGATTGTCGAATTCATTGAAGAAAGAGGAAGTGCGCGATCCTTTCGAGTCAGTTTGAAATTTGTGATTGGCAAGTTTTCTATTTTTTGCCATGTAAGTGCGTTTTTGAAATTCTGTAACTTTTCATTGGTTGAATAAAATATAGCAAAGTAGCATATCAAATTGAAGGAAATTTAAAGCTCTACAACTTTGTCATCGACAATTTTCATGAGTCCTGATCCTGGGAGGCACTAGGAGCAAATGTTGGACAAAATAGTGACTTTTTCCGAAAATCATCAATTTTTCATAACGTATACCCAGAAAATTATTGGAAATTTGACAAATATGTGTAGAAACAGTTTCATAGTAGCTTAATTTAGCTCGAATTTTTATTTGAAACGCATTTTTTCCACCGTTTCCGACATTTTCTCAAAAAACCCAAAAATTACTTCCCCCCTCCCTCCTACCTTTAGCTCACCCTCCAGGGTCGGGGACTTTTAGTATGTGTACTTACTAACTAACTCTAACAATATTCTGAAGTCAAAAATTATCGCATACTCCATGCACGCTACAATGTGTTCATTGACTGGACAATTATACTTTATTTAAGTTTTGTTTTCATTTATATTTTAGCAACACGAAACCTTTTTGGTCATATTTCCTTTAACTCATTAATTACTATAAAGAATGTGATTTCATTTGAGTTGCATACACACACACACACACAAAAGAGAGAAAAATGTGATTTAAATGATGCCTTGTAAAATTTGATGCCTTGTTAAAAGTAAATGAGCTCGTGCGAAATTGTGAAATGATTGAATTGTTGATTCCAACTTAGTCAAATATGGAGGTGAGAGCTTATCTGCAGTGTATTCTGAATTTATTGGGAGCCAAATGTCATCTATCAAGCGATATTTTGAAACTCAATGAAAAGAAATTGCCAAAAAAATATTGAGGATGAAAAAAGTACTTTTACTGCGATACTATTACCTTGCACTTGAAAGCCTACTAGGCTGTTATTAAAAGTCTTAAATGCATTCATTATAAGGTGTGAAATTTTGTCAGAGCATTAGAACTATTTCAAAATTATCATTGCTATTCAGGGTTATGTTTTGGACTGTCTAAAACTAGTTTAGTACGGGACAGGTGGTTTTTACCGTCCCAAACTGTCTATAAACTGTCCAAAAGTAAGTATCCGAAACTGTCTTAAACTGTCCAAAACTATTCTAAAGCTGAAGCGGTGTAATATAATTAATTCACATTTACTGCAATATTCGTAGTGTATAAATATTGTTATTAATGAGGTTTAATTAATGAGTATTTGGTGATATTTTTCCCCAAAATGTCCGTTTTAAAAATATTTACTTAAAAAAATGCCAATAACGCTTACATAAAAACTTCCTCATGTAACGGTTGGTAGAGTTATAAAAGGAAATTCCCAACACTACCAAGACAACTAATTTCAATTCCATTTATAACTCAAAGAAATGTTATAAAATGTGCCATATTTAGGTGCAAAAAAAAAAGAAAAGAAAAAAGAAAAGCTTAATTTTTAGATGGTTTTTGCAAATAAGTTTTGCATGATGTTTTAACAAAATTATTTTTTAAATCATAGATTAAAGAACAAGAAATTGATTATTAAACACTTATGTTATAAAACTTGTGCTCTTCTATATTTACTTTATATTTTTAATATAACACTTTCTGTAACTATAAAAAATTATTTATTGCACTTCAGTCAATTATTGCACTATATTTTGAACATTATCATTTGAACACTTGCATAAATATCGAAAAATTGGTTTATGAAAGAAAAAAACTCCTGCCTGCAAATTGAAATTTTTAAGGAAAAATTTAATTTCTACATAACTAGATTAAAATAAGCTGCATAAATAAGTTACAAGTTACATATATACTTATATTAGAATGTTCACATTGAATAAATGTATTAAATAGTCAAAAAAAGAAATTGACACACTTTGTTCTGTTTTTGATATTTTCTGACAAAATATAGTTTCTCAAAAAGTAGTTTTGGACACTTTTGGACACAAGGGTTTTGAACAGGATGGTAAAAACCTTGCCAACCCTGATTTCATTTGCACACAGGCATATAGTTATAAAACTAACAAACAAGCGGGTCGGAAGAGGTCGCTATTACAGTAAGTTTGGTAAACAATCAAGCTAGCTGGATGCCAATGGCTGTTATTTTCTTTTTAATTGCCCTTTACACAAGAAACGAGGATACAAAAATGCAAGGAGAAACTGAAAATGTAAGAAAAACAGAAGCCCGGAGTCGGAGTTGGCATGTTTTCTAATGACTCCGACTCCTTTGTCCCAAAATCCTTCCCACTCCTATTCCGACTCCAGTCTTGATATATCCACACATAGTATGTACACATATCACGTGTTAATGTGTATCATGTCGTCTGCATGATATTACTTAAGTACACTGCAATGTCGTATCATTTATTATAATGACTGGTCATCGAATAAACATGATATAGTTCTAATAACATTATGAAATACACTGATAAGCAAATAGGGAGAAGCAAGTTGATAAATTATCGCGTGGAGAATATGCCAAGAAGAAACCTGCGATTTAGAGCGAAAAACAAAACTCTTTCAGGAGTTTGTTCAACTTTTATTGAAAAGAGGCTCGAATTATATAAACGTATTTATGTTCCACCATCATTAACATGATTCTATTTACGTAACAAACCGGGGCAGACCCCCCCCCCCCCCCAAGATGAGAAAAAAATTTCTCTCTTTCAAAAGTTTGTTCAACTTTTATTGAAAATATTATCGAATTATATAAACGTATTTACGTATCGCAATCATTGCAATTATTCTCTTTACGTAACAAACCGGAGCGGAGCCGGGCTAAGAATTCTGCTCTTTCAGGTTTTGTTGAACTTTTATTGAAAATAAGATCGAATTATATAAATATACCCTTGTATCAATCATTGTCATTTTTGTCTTTACGTAACAAATCGCCCAAAGACGATATTGAAGGCATGACAGAAGCTTATAATAAACGCATCTCGAGCTGTTTGAGATTCTTTCATAGAGTGCATTAAACCTAATTTCGGATTTAGGGTTGCCCATAAATGTCACAGATTTTTCCCCCAACATATTTGACCCTTTTTGTCTTGTCACATGTCCCGCTGTTTTACAAAACGAATTATTTTTGCAACTTTTCTCTAATAAAACTAAAAGTATACACAGGACAGAATTATATCAATCACATCAATTAGAGGAAATATTTTGATTTGTGTGATAAAAATCACACGTTTCTCAAAATTGGCTGATGAGAGATGATTGGATAAGTTTCGATAACTTTGACTGTTTTTAACTTCAAAACCTAAGACTGGCAGTTAGAGAACAGAAAGACTTTTTCAATAAGAAAAGTTTTAAGTATGTATTTAGAAGAAGAAACAATAATATAAACAGCACACATTTTTAAACGTTAAATACTCTTTAAGTTTTAAGAAACTATAACTTTTAGGGTTACGGCACCATTAACAGACAAAGGTTCAGTAACAAACAGTCGTAAGTTTGAGTTTAAATAATAAGAATTTTAATCGGGAAAACTGGTGTTGCTGCGACCCATGAATAGGTTGCAACCTTCTAGGGGTATAAGAGTGAATTTTATGAGCCAGTTGGGTTTTATAAAACAGTGGTGGAAGTTTATGAAAAGCTATCACGAGGTCTGCCGGTGTTTCATATTCATTTGAATTTAACAAGGTTTTAGTTCTAAAAATATAGAACTTTTGCACATTTTGAAGAGAAAAGGGGAATTCCGTCCATTACTCATCCTTTTCTCATCCTATCTGTTTCTGGGTATCATCAGAACTGTCGGTGTCTGTTACTTTGTGTCAGGCCTTTTTTCAAAATTCAGCAAATAAAAATAGAGTTAACTAATTCAGAGGACCAAAAAGCAGCCAAACGTTAGATGAGATGTATTGTCCGTTTTTAACGACAAGGCACCTAGCTACGCCTTCTCGAACGCAGAGTTCCATTTTACGCGGGAGTGATCGGTAAACATATCCACGCGCTTCTAAACGAGACAACCAGACAACTTTGCATTTTAATGTGCAAAAAAATCTTAGTGTCCTTTACATCACTTGCTTCACTTGTCTGTTGCCGTTTTAGTCATTCTTACATTTTAAAAACCGCTGCTTTTACATCAAAATGCTATGATCCGAATATACCTTCTGTCGAAAACAGCGAAATAGAATCATCGGATACCACGTGACGAAGGAGGAATTAAATGCCTTCTTGTGAAAAACGGATAATAGTTGCATGAGAGAAAAATAGTTTTATAATCAAAATACATTAAAAGGCTCAGAAAATTAAGTTAACCTGAGAACGATGTCTTAAGCATGTCTGTTACTGGTGCCTTTACCCTAAATTAAATTCAATTTTTCTCATTTTTCCAGAAAAAAAACGGGATCGAAACTGGTTTTTTTTTCTACGGTTTCAAAATTTCCGAAAACTTGACTACTATAATCCTAAGTAAAAATCACAAGGGAAGGGACGTATTAAAGACTGCTTCAACACGTCCCTTCTGAAGGGTCTCAACATGCCATTAACTGTATCTGCTATTTTAGACCTAGCATAGTTGTGGACACATGAAAATGTCTTCTATGAAAAAAGAGCCAGATTTTCAAGAAATATAACTTTCGATAAGGTTAGTATAATTTCTCAAAAGAAATTCGATACTTTAAGGAATATGAGAAATTTATTAACCTTGTTCAAATTATAATCACCTATATGCCCGTAAAGCTTAAAGATTTAGAGTCTTGAAAGAAACATGGATAAAAACTGTACTTAAAACATGCCAGATAAATGTCACCAGAATTCTCTGCCTGCCTTTTTAAAAAATAAAAACCAACTAAACTGTTTTAACGTGGCCCATCTTCCAACATGTTCCGCTCTCCCCTATTTATAAATTTCTCTTTGCTAAAAAAAACGCAATCTACTTGTTTTTGGAACATTTCAGTTAATATTAAATGGAAGGTAACATGCAGCTAAAATTAAAAGCAACCTAAGAACTTACGCAACATCGCAAAAATACTATCTAAGTTTCAAAAACTAATCAGTTTCAGAAATGCGTTTTCGGGAGTTTAGTTTTCAATTTCACCCTAAATGCGTTCTTAGCGTCCGAAAACATTAGAATTAAAGATAAGTTTAATTAAGATGATGAAATCTTGTCCTTAATAATTAAAAAAAAACATCCGGCTATTGTTAAATTATTCCAACTTTTCAGAAATTCTTCGTAAAATTCCCGTATCTCGGTTTTTTTTAAATTGAATAGTAATATATATATATATATATATATATATATATATTTTTTTTTTTTTAAGTAAATTAAATGGATTTTCATGCATTTTGTTTAAGGAAAAAAATTACTCTCAAGTTTATTTTATTGCTATAGTCATGTTTTATTATTATCTTCCCCAACAGCGTATAAAATTAACTTTCTTACAACTTTTACAAAAAATTAAAATGTGTGTGAAATCTTGCATAAAAATAGAGATAATTATCATTAAATAAATTTAAAAAATGCGGAGCTTACCTTAAATATTGAAAGAATAAATCCAAGAGATAATGTTAGATAAGAATCGAAATTCAATGTTTTTGCCTTTATATACCCATTGTCAATGCTTGCTTAATTTTCCCGTCAGGTGGCGCGGCAAATATCCATGACACTTCAGTCGCTCGACCAGTCAAAGTTTCATAAATCCCACACCCCACCTTCCTCCTCCTTTCTAGTTTTTGTTGTTGTTAATAGATTTTGCAATTCGTCTTCGATGTGTATGGATCCGTAGCTAGCCAAGCAGTAGCCGTTTGGCTTGCAAACGTTGAAAAGAATCATTCATTGCGACAAAGAAGTATTCGCACAAAGTAATTTATGAATAAAGATTGGTCAAAGAATCTTGTAGAAGCAAGTGTAGCAGTTTCGAAAATCAAAATCGGATCTTGAAGTGAAAGGATGTCATGGTTCGGCGGGTTTTTTTTGACTCTTTGTGGGTTTTTCACTCGCCTCATTTACACTGAGCGTTTAAAATAAGATCAAGAGTTAGAAATTATTTCAAGATATGATAACCGAACGAATTATCTAAATTATATAAAAGTTTACGGAAAAAGGATTACATGGAGAATTACAACATAACTATTCTTGATGTGTACTTGCAAAATTTCATTTTTAAAAAAGATTCTGGCTTTCGGGTACAGAAACTAAGACGTTATCATTTCAAAAAAAAATTTCTCAGTTAATTATTTTTAGACTTTTTGGTCATTTGTAATCAAGTTTATCTTTTACCGGGACGTAAAGTAAACCGGCCGGGACACCGGAATTTTTCTGAAAACCGGGACTGCGCAAGTCTATCTAACAGCAAATCGTATTTTTCTGTTTCTCTCTCTCTCGTTTGCCCAAAGGCCCGAAATGTGTATCGCTTTTTGAGAAAAACAGTTTTAAAAACAAAATGTGATAAAAGTAATTATAAACAATTCAATTAAAACGATATCAAATTTCTTATCTCAAGCTGTTAGGTACCGTGTGTCAGTAAATGTCTTTTTTGAACAATTTTTTAGCAGGATTTTTTAATCTTTGTTTTCAGCAAGTAAGCGACCAAAATAAGAGGAAACAATAAATAAAGTTGAATAAATCAAAACATTCTTCCACTCCTCCAAAGTAAAATATCGAACTTTTATACGTTAAAAAGAAAATAAAGAACGATTTCCGTACAATACTTAACAAAAGAGCCTAATTTTTAATTAGATAGTTATTACGCGTAAATGAAAAGAATAACTCAATATGTGTGCCCAGTGCAGAGCTTAGCGTCTTACGATCAAAGTACAGTAGTCTTAGAGTCTTCAGAAATTATTTTAAAACGTAAATAGCCTCCATTGATACTAATCCTTAAAAAACAGAATAAAACC
The DNA here is from genome assembly GCF_026930045.1 of Uloborus diversus. Taxonomy (NCBI): domain Eukaryota; kingdom Metazoa; phylum Arthropoda; class Arachnida; order Araneae; family Uloboridae; genus Uloborus; species Uloborus diversus. Next base: position 149,880,088 of record NC_072731.1, on the reverse strand, counting down.
GAAAATAAAGTATGGATGCAGAGTCAGGGGTGCCCATCCGCCCCAAGTTCAATGCCGCAAATTCCCCTCTCCCCCAAAAAAATTCCTAAACTCTCCCCCCTTTTTGTTTTTAGCTTTATTTTATTTTATTTATTTATTTTTTAAAAATTTTTATCTTTTTTTTTAATTTTTCATATTTTTTTATTTTTTTATTCTTTTAAATATTTTTTATATATTTATGTATTTAATTATTTTAAACTATTGTTATTATTTTATTAGAAAATTTCCATGCTACGCCAATGACACACAAAGACACACAAACTAAATAAATAAAATAAAAAATAAAAGGAGTAAAATAAATACCTACTAAATTAAAAATAAATCGATAAATAAATAAAAAGCAATTTTTAAAATCCCCCCCCCCAAATATTTTGATGGCGAAACTTGCGCCATAATCCTCCCTTGGGGCACTCCTGTGAAGAGCTCTCGTGAGCACCTATGCAAATTAAACCATGGTCCAGTGCGAAATGCATCTTTGGACTTGAAAAAAGCATCAGTAAAGTAAGTGGAAAAAGTAGTAAAATTAAATAATAAGAGAAAAAAGTAATCTTAGTGAAAAAAGATTTTTCAAACAACGATCGGAACTTATTTATCGCAAATACGTCCTGAAAAAGCCTGTTTTTAAGCCAAGTGCAGATACGATTACCTCTGAAAAATATTTATTAGGCGTATACTCTCGTAACGTTAGCAAGACTGATTTATAAATGATTTAAAGTAATGTAAAATATACTTAATATATGTTAATGTAAAATAATGCTCATTAGTTTACATTAACTTTGAAGCTGCGGCAGATGGAAAAACGTTATCACATGCATAGCCTGAGAGAGTTAGCATGGAAAAGAAAATAGTTAGCACGGTCGTCTAAGGTTTCTTTTTATTTCGTTATTTACTAACTACGTTGCCTGATTATGATGTCTACCTTGAAAATAAAAGTTATGTCATGTGACGCACATGTTCAATAATCAGGCTTCAGTTGGAGAACAAAAAATACTGTAAAAGCATTTCCCGTCAAAATAATCATTCTTAAAGAAAGAGAAAACGCCAAATCAAAAACTCCCGAGTAAATTAAGCGCAAACCTCCATAAACAAAATTAAAATTCTTGATTATCTTCTTCCGGCAGTATAAAAATAGAAAGAAAGAAGATAAACAACCAAATAATAATCAAAAGGCGAAATTTTACCTCAAAACAAAAACAAAATTTTATTTACAGTCGGGAGAAAAAAAAGTGGCAACCTTCTGAATGGTTTTATTCACGCTAATTTTAAATGAGATCCGATTTAAAGCTATAATTTTCCGTTAATTTTGTTCCATTAAGTTTTAAAAGGTTTTTTAATTTTTTTCTCGGTGATTTTACGCCTTAGTTTTTTATTTTAAATTCGAGGGAAGTAAGACAATTTCAGCGGCATTTTTCGCTTGTTTTGGGACCTAAATAAAGAAAATTTGATAATTATTTTGGGTGGAAAGAGACATTTATGCCCTTTTCGAGCCCTAAAATAAAAATTCAAACGGTTCGATTCTTTTTTGGCGTTTGAAAACTCCCCTACGTTCCTTCTCGGGTGCCCAAGTACCTCCCTCCCAAATTGGAGATCCGACTTAAACTGTGGATTTGTATAGGGAACATACACACACAGATATATACATTCTTTGTTTTATTTATATAGATTCCTCTAATTAGATAGGCATGTTTCATTTACGATCCGAGCAGAAATGGCACATCAGAAAGTTAAAATTCAATTAATTTTCTTAAAAATGTTTTTTAATTTGCAATCATTTTAAGAAAAATAGTAACAATATTAAATTTTACGAATCTTATTCCATTTTTTTCTTTTTGTTTCATTTTAATCTTCTTAATTTTCTCTTTATTATTATCTGTGCCGCTGTGCCATAAATACGGGTAGGAGAGAAATGCAAGAATAAATAAATAACTCTACTGTTCTTGCATTGACGGACGAAAGTCAACGCAACTGAAAATGTTTAGAATGTTGTGAATGTTTCCCGAAGGCAAAAGAATAATAATAACATTAAATAAATAAATAAAGATAAATGATAATAACTATAAAAAAGCAGCAGCAATTTCCCCTGCCGATATGTTCCGGCTGATTTCATGTAGGGGGCACATGGGTTAGTAGTCACAATATTTTCAGTTATTTCTTTTTCTTTTTGAAATTTTTTAACAAAATTTAACTGCAGCTTAAACACGCAGATATTTTGCTATAAACACAAACCAGAACTGAATTTCGGATCAGAATAAGAGAAATTATCCTGCTACTGGCAAATTGCACGTAGCTATGCTGTAATTTAGCGTACGCTTTTCATAACATTTTATAATGTTGAATGAAGATTAAACGAGTCACTCGATGGTAAATCAATTTTTACCGCTGCTATCAGGTTTAAACAAAGGAACTTTCCTTCTGCAATGTCAATTATGAAGTAACACAATTACTTTAAGTGTCTTTTTCCTGCTGTTGGATATCAACATCATTGTAAGTTATCACAAATATAAAATCAAGTGTATCCGCTTGATCAGATCCAAAGCCGCATTGCACCCTCTTTTCACATAATTTGCCGTTTTAAAGATACAAATACGTACCAGAAAATACCAGTTCTAAATAAGTCTTCATTTGTGCTTTTTTAAATTACAGGTTTCCTTTCCTTTTTTCTCTCTCTCTTTATTTTAAAGCTGAAAACAGAGTTTCTGTTATTCTTACTTTGCTTTCAAATTATGCCGTTGCACCTGATTTCTGTATTTTTGTACCTCATCGTTTTCTATACGACAGTTTCTTTTTATTCCTTCAGTGCCCTCATACTTTCTGAGTCAATTCAATCTTTCTGTGTCAAAATCAATGGGACTTTCTTTTTCCGATGAATATTTTCGTTTCGTAATTGTCCTAGAACTTCTGCTAAAACCATAGGAGCTCTAGATAGTGGCGCCCCGAATTAAAATTTTTTCGGAGGAAGAAAAGTTTACGATGCATAATACAGCTATCTGCCTTATTAAGTAGAAAGAATTCGGTGATCTTTCGTTGACGTAACAAATGATCCGGCTGTTGCAGCAGCGACGCTACAACAATATTCCTGCTACTAATGACGTGTATCTGTACTTAACCCCTTCAAAAAAAAAAAGGCTAAAGTGGAAGCTAGTTTTCAGGACAACTTTCAACTTTATGAAAGCCTTTAAACTTTTGATTCAGGTTCCAAAATAATACTTTTTAAAAAAATGTTCTGTAAAAATCTAATTTTTTCCCTTTTTCTACCAAAATCTACTTTAGTCCCCATTTTTCTCTTTTTTCTGGCTAATTATGAAAGAACTTTTTAATTGAAAGTCAGTTGCGATTTCTGATTCAATGAAACTTTCATTGCTACTAAATACTTATCAAGAAGTTCCGTCCAGAACTAAACGAGTCTACTTTCCCGTATACCAATATCGACTTTCTAGTATCTGATCAATATTCTCAAAATTAGCTAAAATCAAATATTATTTGTAATGTTTTTGTGTGTGCATGTGTGGGTGTCTGTATGTATGCGTGTGTGTATGTGTTTGTGCGTGTGTGTGTAGGTGTATGTGTGTGCATGTGTTTCTGCGTGTGTGTAGGTGTATGTGTGTGCATGTGTTTCTGCGTGTGTGTGTAGGTGTATGTGTGTGTATGTGTTTGTGCGTGTGTGTGTAGGTGCATGTGTGTGTATGCGCGTGTGTGTAGGACATGGATGCAACCTGGAAACGGCTTTCGCTAGAGGTGCAGCGTTATGAGCAGCCCGTCGACGGTGATGGTGCGGAGGGTGGCGGTGGGAAAAATCAAAGGAACGTCAAAAACAGTCAAGTGAAAACAATAAGCAATCGTGATTGTTCAAAAAAAAACATAATAAATAAATAAATAAATAAAAATAAATTTTTTTGATTGAAAGTGTACTAAATATTAAAAATAATAATTTGAAGAATAGTTTAAAAAATACTTCTAATGGCATTATTTTGCTTTTTTTTTCGACATTAAAAGATGAAAAAAAATTTACGATTGTAAAGTTTTCATAGCATAATCTTGTCTCGATTACGTTACGCCTGGCAATAATCTTCCACACTTACAACCCTCATGCAGCGCAACTCTAGATTTCTCTGAGGAAGATTATTTTTGCTGATTGAAGTATACTTCGAAATTTCTTTTAAACTTATTGATTGAAATTCTGATTTTCTCATCTTTTTGATTCACATGAAATAGTAAAATTATAAAATAAATGCACTCCGCACAAGCATGCCTTTCATTTCACATTTTATAATTGTCGAAAGCTATGTGTCGATTCACTTTCAAAGCGAAAGATGAATGATGCGTATTGCATGAGTATTTCAAGAGTGGAAGATCATTGTCAGGTGTTATGTAATACACAAACAAGTTTATGCTATGAAAACTTTTTAATAGTAATTATTCTTTTTTTTCCCATCTTTTAATGTCGAAAAAAGTGCAAAATAATGCCATTAGAAATATTTTTTACACTATTCTTTAAATTAGTATTCTTAATATTTAGTACGCTTTCAATTAAAAGTGTTTTTTTTTTGTGATCTCTGAAACAGAGGTTTCTGCACAATTATTTTACAAAGTGAACAACTTTTTAGCGATTGACTATTGATACAAATCAATTTTAATCCTTTGACAGTCCAGTATTGATTATTCTAAAAGTTTTTGGGCTTTGTTAAGCTTGAAAGGTAATTGAAGCAATAGAAAACTTATATTTTCTGAAAAATACCCTTTATTTTTTTATTTCAAAACAGCAAAAAACAACAACCTTCTACTTTTTTCTACACAGCAAGAGAATGATTGAAATATGCTACAAAAAAATTTGATGAAGATCATAGTAGGGTACTCCGGAGAAATGACTTATTCAATCTAACAATTGAAAAAGCATAAAAACTGTCTTTAGATAAAGAGTGGCAACACCCAACTATTCACAGAATATTTTTTGTGGTTCACACTGAAAGAGAAAAGTATTTGCTTAAAATTGATACCAAATTCAGATTAATTAGCTGAAAAAAAAAAGAAATTAGAGGGATTTTTCTAAATTCATGCCAAAACGGTGACTCCGAAAAATGATCAAAAATCAAATTTTTGAAAATAATCTCCAACGTATAATTTTCATTCAAAAAATCTGAAAAAATAATTTGAGCTCATCTCAAAAAGGACTACTTGTAAAAAAATAATGGGTAAAATCGGAGATATGACGGCACACGGCATTAGGCGATTTGACGTGAAATGCCCCTGCTGTAAAACAATGAGCATCCAGCAACCCTTTAAATTTTGACGTTTTGAATTCAAATAATGTTTTTTCAATCACGAATTGCAATAAGACCCCACTCGTTAGGATTCTTATTTCTTCAAATGAAATGGAAGGGAAATGGCCAAGAAATGTGCACCCGTCATATTATGACTTGTGATTTTCTAGAATAGGTAGTACGAGACATACATATAAAAAAATAAACGTAGATTAGGATGCGGTAGTAAAGATATAAGTTTTATGACCGATATCCACCAAATACTTATCATGAAGATTATTTACAGTGCCTGACGTTATATATTTTTATTTCCTATGAGTCTTAAAAATCGCTGGAATTAGTAATCTGGAGATTTTGTATTTAAGTTTTGATTTTTAAGTTCATCTATATAGGCGTTTTTTCCGAAAAAAATGTGATTTTACACAAAAACCCTGTTTTTAATTTAAAGTCTGCTCTGAAAAAAATATGAATAAAATCAAACCGCAGACGATTTATAACCGTGACGTAGAAAATTTCTCTCTCTAAATAAATATTAAAAACAACCGTCGCCATAGTAATCTAAAAAAATCAGTGCAACGTCAACTTTGGTCAAGTGAAGACAATGAAAAATTAGTGACTGCTCAAAAGAAAAAAAAAATCTTCGCGCATCTCCTTAAATAGAATGCAGGTTCGTGGAACCTTTATTTGCATCTCATGCACCCCCAATTTTTTTTTTAACGTTTACATGGAGCTCTTGTAGATAGGAGTGGGCTCCTGTTAATCAATGTCAACCACTTATGGAACCACTGATCTAGAAGGAGAAATCCTATTTTGAGCAACTTTTACCTGTTTAATTTGAAACAATAGGTTTTGTGGTCAGTGATTTTCTTCAAGTACACGGAAAGAATATTCCTGTGACTAATGTGGACATTTTTATTGCGGTTTTAAGAACTAATGATTCTGGTTCATTCTATTAACATCATTTGTTTCTGGTGTGAATGAAGATGTCGTGTCTGTTGTGGTTTTACTAGAAATAGCTTGAAAGTTGCAAATATTTTCTAACTGATGAAAAAAGAGCTCTATTGCTAAAGGTATAGTACTCATTATAGTTATGTTATGAGGTAACAATGTAATGAAACAAGTTACATAGTAAATTGATTATAAGGTAGCTCTTAATCTTCGAGAAACGAGTAAGAAAATTTCTAAAATCTCGTTTGGACATACTTGCTCGTTATCAAGTACTTTTGAAAACCTCTATGAAGGCGTTCACAAATGTTTAAATACAAAGCTTTCTTCAGAAATTAAAATGTATGTACTCTTGGTTATTTTGGAGATGTTTTTATCTAACCTTCGGTTACTCAAGGCTAAAATAGAATAACTTACACCACTATTGTCTAATACAGGGAACATCCACAAATGGTGTCACGCTTTGAGGGAAGTGGGGGGTGAAATTGTGAGAGCTTATAACGAGGGAGAGAGGGTAGAAAGATAACAAGAAGCGTGACATCTCATAATCATTAACAAGATATGCTTATAAAAAACCTCGGAGATATAACAAGAGGATTGGAGAGGTAAGGTGAAGCGTGACACTTTGTGAGAGAGGAAGGGAGAGTGTCAAGTTTGTTTACAAAAGTGTGACATGATTTATATATGGATTGTCCCTATGTTTAAAAAACACAACTATAAAATAATTGCTAAGATTCAAAAATTAAGAATAACCGAATAAAAGGTACTTGGCTGATAGCGTAGGTACTCTGTTTTTTTTTTCTCAATTTGTTCAAGTTTGCTTTGCACAGTAATTAATGAACATAAATTAATAAAAAGATTAACAGAATTAATCGCATAAAAGTTTATTTTGACGTTTTCTCAATCATGGTACTTTTGCCATCGCAATGTACGTTAAAACATTTTTTCCCTTTCTTACACGAAATATACGAAATATGTTAATCAAGATGGGTTTTTCACTTCCCCTTCTCCTTTCATTCCCGGTTGAATGTTGACTAGTTTTATACACTACTGGTTGATCTAAAAGTCAGTCAACCCGTTATGAACTTTCCTATTTTAAAATAACCATTATAATTCTAAATAAAAATTATTTACCTGCTTGGCAACTCTATATTGTTCGAAATGACAAGACATTTTAATTTTCATTTTCCATCTGCATTGACCCTTTTAATATTTCATAATTCGTAGAATGGTCAACTTTCATCCTGGTTTTTGCCAGGATGAAAGAATACCCACCGTTGAGAAATATTTTTCAACTCATTATGGTTTGAAGTCATTGTTGAAACCTTTAATAATAAATTTCCGGATGTTTCTGCGCTCTATCAAGAAAACACTCTTTCGAGTAATACCTTGCTTTCGGGTAACTGGAAATGTTAGAAATCGGATTTGAAGGGGGGGGGGGCATCTTTACTGGACCATAACGAGACGGGCAGTGTGAAAAACAAAACGTAGAATTCTCCCTATAATGAGTCTGAAATCTGGCATCTCAGATGGATTTATCATATGGATTCTACTCATACGAGTTTTTTTTTTTTTTCATAAGCGCTATCACAGAGCTCTGTAAGCAGTTGAAATTTAACGCTTACCATTCGTGTGTTACTGAACAATTGAAAGCTCCTGATCAAATTAAATGATTAAGTTATTGTCGAAGGCCAAAATGATTCATTAGTAAAAATGACGTGGTAGAATGATAAAAACTTCATTCGGTATTCCTGGGGAGGATTGTTTTCGTCTTACAGATTGTATTAAAGTTAGAACACAAGCATGGTCTGTTAAAAGTGTATGCGTTCTAATAGGGGCAAAAAAGCAACTTGCCTATATATTTTCATTCTACAAAATTTAAAAATTTAACTCAGCTGTCTTATTTTCGGAAACGGAAAATGAAAGGAAATTATGAGTGTTTTATTTTTTACCTGAAAAAAACTATTGCAATTTGTTTTAACTTTCTTTGGTAAAAATTGCATATTAGTGTGCGTTTATAATTGTAATTTATTTTTAGTTTCTTTCTATATTGCTTTTTTTTTAAAACTAACGGAAAAACAACAGAAAAAAGAAATCAGAGTGATGATTTTTTTATACAAAGATGAAAAATAAATTTCATAAAATATTTTTATACTGTTCAATCGAGAAACAGAACTCGTTTCGTTGTGCGAGTAGCACTTTTATGCAATGAACAGCCAAATGGCTTTTGCTATCAATAAAATTATGTAAAGATTTCAAAATTCGGTGAGTATTGGCTAGTTAGTTACTGGTTATTTTAAGAACTATTTATGTAACAAGTCATTCCGCTGGCGAAAGCGGCCTCCGCACTACTTAAGTCAACCTGCGATCAGGCATAACGTGACCGAACAATGGCTTATGAGCAAGTCTAATTACTTTTCAATGACATTTGATGGCGGTTACCTCTGAGGTTCGTTGTAAAAAATAAGTATTGCGCCGTGTATTAGTAATAATAATTTCTTGGTCGGACGTATCTGAGTAAAAAAAAAAATATGCCAAAATAATATCAAAAAGGAAGTTAGATAACAAGATTGCATATCCACGAAAGTGTGTTTTTATTTTCGATTTCGCGTCACAACTGACTACAACTGTATTTATGTCGAGGACTGCATACTAAATACCTTGCCTCCATTATTTTTTATACCGATAGATGGCAGCACCATCACCGGATCGAACAATTAATGAGAATTTAGAACTAGACCAGGAGCTAATAGCTACCTGGTGCTAGCACCCCCAGAGGTATCGTTTCACTTGGAGGACATTGAGACCACGAGCATATTTAACGTCGCCCAGTCCCCTTTAATGACAACGGTGGGTCTTCGACCATCGAGGTTCGAACTCAGGACCCTCCGGCCCCGAATCCGACGCTCTACCGATCGGGCTACCACGGCCCAAGTGTGTTTTTATAACTTGTGTTTTCATTCCAACTAATTATTTAGCTCAATGTCTGTCCGTAAGCCTGCTGCCTATAGAACAGAGTGTAGACCAAATTTTGCACTTACATTAAGGTGGTTCAAAAATACGTGTAAAAAAAGTTTCTCCTAGATAACAGGACATCTCTCAATATTTTTAGACTTATGGATAGTAATATATTGGAAGAATTTCAGCTTCCTATTTCAACTGAAAGAGGGCGCTCAACCCCCACCCCTAAACTTCATAAGTATGAGGAGGGAGGTTAACAAAATACATTGAACTGAAAAAATAATGCTACATTGCAGATTTTTGTGTCACTATATGTAGGTAAAATTGACACAGGCCACTTAAGCGCGCTTCACTATAAGCAATACCTCAGAAAAAAGACTTTAGCTAAAAAAGAATTTGACATAGATCGTTTGCCCCCAACGCAAAATGCATCGAAATATCATCTATATCGAGTACATTTGCAGGGCTTTATTTGGGAAAACCTTGAATTACAAACTCGTGATCCCACACTTTCGGGATGGCTGTTGGTAGATGGAAAATTTCAGCCAATATCCAGACTTTTTCTCTGCCAACGTACACCAGAAGAACCATGTAACACTACAAAATGTATATTCCGTCAATATGGACTTCCATACTCGGTAATTTGTAAAAACTGTTAAGGAAATAACTGCACAAACATAGGAAATATTTTGAATTTGGATGAAAATAAAGATTAGATTTTATTTTGATAATGTAAATATTTTATTTTATAAAACTCCTTTAAATTCATGATCTTTTTCTTACTTAATTTTTTAAAAAAATGCATTTATTCAACTTTTTTGAAAAATGTCCTCGGGCGCAAAGTTATCCACAGTACCGCTTTGATTAATAAATAATCTTTTTAACACAACAAGAGACTTCAGTGTTTCGGCTCCCATTTCATTATTTCCTTTCTTTTCAATCTAAACTAAAATCATTTTCTCTTTGAGCAAAAAATTTCCTTTCATTTGATACCACACATGATGTTTTTTATTTTTGAAAAATTTCCATGATTTTTCAAGATGCGACCAAAAAAGAAAAAAAACGCAGTTCTCGCTTCAGTGCGGATGTAAATTTTTACTCTGCCCGCGTTACTTTAAATATCCCATTTTATATTCTTTTTCAGCATGAAATTTCTTTTTATTTGATACCACACACGATTAAAAAAAAAAAAAACAAGATTTTTCAATACGATATAGATGTATGTTTTTAGCATCTTCACTTCACTTTAAGTATCCCATATTACATTCCTTTTTAGTGTTAAGTTTCCTTCCAATTAAGAACACACATGAATTGTTTTTTAAATTTTTTTATATAAATTTTCAAGATGGCAGTCAAAAAACGCATTTGTCCCAACAGTACGGATCTATATTTTTAGTATGCTCGTTTGGAGTGTGTTACCTACCATTTACCACAAGAATCATTTCTGTCGCAATTTGTTTGACCCGCAGGTGTTTTTTGGCCTATTTCTACTGCACTAAATAGGATTCGTTGAGTTGATTCGTCTATATTAAAATGGTAATGAAAAATATCATTTTTTGCATTATGAACATGGTTACATTGTTAGTTAAATAATGCAAGGCATTTTAAAGATATACAAATAAACTTTGAGCATAATGACGATAAAACATGAGGATGTGACGTCACTAATCACCAACTATTCGGAGACAACTTAGGGACAGCTCGCAAAATTTGGCAAATGAGGTAAGCTCAATTCATTCCTATCTATGAGCTTCTTCGCTGCAGAGAGTGGAATCGAAAGCTACCAAATTAGTCACAGATACGGGAGAGCAGGGTACTTTGACACAATTTCCACTTGTGATTTTTTACCAGGTTGGTTTTCGTTAGTATTTGAGCTAAAACAAATATGTAAATAAAGGGTGGAAATTTTTTTTACAAGTGGCGTAAAATAGTCAGTATTCTACTAAATGTCTACGTATGGATTAATTAGTTCTTTCCAGAGCAATTCCAAAAGGGGGATAAAGTGTCCGATGGCAGGGTACTTTGTCCCAGGGGTACATTGTCACATGCAATCTTAAAGAAAAAATTAGTTTAGCCGTTAATATCTTTTTTAATTATGTTTATTGCATTATTTAAATGAAAGATTACATTTGTAATCAACTACATTATCAACGATAGTCTTCTTAATTGCAATCATACAATGAAGCAAAATGTTACTGAGTAGCTTAGTTACAGGCTTAGCCGCTTGAAATTTAAATCAATTAGCCCACTCTTTGCACTTCGTACATTGTATCCATACTTAACACACATTTCACTCCAGGGTCCCATGTACCTACCACTTTTTGCGGTTTAACCAGTTGGATAGGATCTTGAAAATAGCTCTGGTTTTTTGATCCAGACCAGAAACCAAACAATTTTTGGTCCAGCACCCCCGAAGGTATCGTTTCTTTCTGTAACCACGAGCATATTTAACGTCCCCCAGTCACTAATTAATGAAGACGATGGATCTTCGACCGGCTAGGATCGAACCCGGGACCCTCCGGTGGTAAGTCCGATGGCTTTCCGATCATGCCACCACGGCCCTGTATTTAAACGACAGTTAAATCGACAACAGTGTATGAAATAACTAGAAAAGGATCGCTTACTATTGCAAACAGAATTACTGCAACAGATCAACCTAGGTTACCCCAAACATACAAAGGAGAGGGGAAAATATTTTTTTCACGACTGGTTAGTTCACTCGTTTACCATACTTGTGACAAAGTGCCCCAAAATTTTTGTGACAAAAAGCCCCGCGTGAATTTGTTTTGTCTTCGTTTCAGCAACTTAAAACTAACCAAACTTTTACATTAATATGAACATTGTCGTGTTGATTTATTTAATCTTCCACTAACCGGATTCTTTTATTACTTCTGTTTGAATTTATTTTTTTTTCAATTGAAAACCTAATATGTAAAGTTTCGCATTGAGTTGTTACAGACAGAAACTAAGCAATGTTAACTTACCAGCATTTCTCTAAAGTGCAAGCAGTATGTTTATTATCCTACAGCTTATGAAATACTTAGAGACTTAATATGCCAAGTAGTTTCTTTTGGAGTGTTTTATGGTCAGTGAGTGACGTAATATTTCATTGAACCTGTGATTTAGCGGCCCGGAGAATGTTATTGCTATGCATAAGTTGCAGGTGAAAAAATATCCATTTCTAAGACATCATACTTATCACCTCTTAACGGGCAATAAAAAAAAAAAACACTGCTTTACGCACACGACCAAGAATCTTCTTTGGAACGCATTTCCCGAGGAAATATTTTCTTCCCTCATTTAACATTGCCTTCCATTATCACCATTATTGCTCTTATTAAATATTATTATTATTATTGACACCAGAAAATTGCTTGTTATGGTATGACAGGTGCAAATTGCTTCTTTATTTAAAAGATTTCCCGTAAAACTTGACGTGGTCAAATTGATACATTTGAGCGAGAGACATTGATTGGGAAAAATTAAATTCATCATTGCCATAATAGCTTGAACTTAAAACGGACAACAAAGTATTTTTATTTAATTTCTAATTAGCAAAGCAATTACTTATTGGATCTAGTTTTGCCTTGTTAAAACAATCACTTCTCTGCTTCTCAAACGTTGTCAATAAATATTATCTACTTATAAATAAAATTACTGAATTTTAAGTGATGCAACAGTGAAATAATGCCTTCTCGTAAGCCATCGCGCGAATTTCATTGTTGTTGACGTCAGAGCGTTACTCGATCGATGATTTTGGCTATTATATGTATAAGGATTATTATTATCATCATTATAATTACTATCACCAATAGTAATTTTATTAGTATTTATACTATTAGTATTGTTGTTATTGTTATCATCATTACTATTACCGTTTCCAAAATTTAAGAATTCACATAGGACCATGTCAATTTTTAGATTTACAAGAAAGAAAAGAAAGAAAAATGAACTGTTGAAACCCAAAAGAAAAATGATTTAAAATTGAAGTTTGAAGAAAATCTCTTTTTGAAAGTTTAAATGCGTGAGCATGAAACACATGCACAAATTAATCTTTAGACACACCGTGCTGACATTTGGTAATCTACTATGCAGTTTTAGGGGCCCCTTTATCTATATTAAAACTATATAAAGCTTTAAACATGTGCATGGTTGGGTCCCCTTCGTGGCCGTTATGGTCGTGGGGCCCCTTGCAATTGCAGCATGGTAAATCCCCCACTAAAAATTAGTTGATGCTATGTTGTTTCCAAAAATGAATCAAATAAGCAACGATTGGAAGGTTATTTAAATCAATTTTCAATTTAAAAATAGCAGCACTGGTTCTGATGTAAAATACAAATAGTTTTATTTTATTTGCGCGGTGCAGCATATATACTTTGTCTATCTTTATACGTTTAAGAATGCCTGATTTCTTGTTATTCTATGACGATTAAAAATTTACTGTAACAATAAAATAGGGTAACATCCCCAGTAATTGGCACGGCACCAGTAATTGGCACTTCCAACAAAAATGTCCTAAAAAAGACTCGCATCCAATTTTTTTGAAAAAGAAGGCTATATACCAACTGAATGTACATTAATTTTAAAGATTATAACTTCAATTCATGTTACTAAATGACAGCAGTTCGTAGGAAAGAGAAACAAATGTGGCTTGTGTCAAATCAGCCATTTTTGTTGCAAAAGTTTCTTTTCTCTCTTAAGGGAAGCATGCACATAAATCCATTAAAATCTGACTTAAAATATATTTTGAATTTTCGTTGTCAAAAGTTTTGTTTGGTTGAAAGGTGTTACTTTAATTGTGTAGAAGTATATTTTCGTCCCTATTTGAAATTTTAAAATAATGATGGGTGCCATTTATTGGTGCTTCAATTTTGCTAGTCCCCAGTAATTGGCATGTGTGCCAAGTACAGGGGAAATAGCGTCATTTCCGCGATAAAGCTGAGTGAGGTGTCATTATCTTCAGTTTTTTTGCGTAAATTACGAATATGATAAAGCGGAAATTGAAATCGATAGCTTTTGTACAGTAATTGTCAAAAAAAGAGCATCAAAATCATGAATTTTTGTTGCGGCTTTTTGTCAATTGGAGTGACTTTCACCTGAAAAATATGCAAATGAAAGTTAGTCAGTAATTAATTTTATACTGGGGGCTCCGTCCTCTGCTCGATTCGCTCGCTAACCCCGTTCGCCACCTACGGTATCTCAATGCCGCCTGCAGCGGGTGGTTTTTCAAGAGAAAGAAAACCGACTTGTTGCATTTGATAAATAAAAAGGAGGAAAACTTATGCAAAAAAGTATGCTATATGAGTTTTTAACTATACTTGGGGCAAACCTAACTTGGTAACATTCGTAAAATCAAAACTGTAAACCGAAGGATGAAACAGCATTAATTTCAATATCTTTTCCATGGAACATTCCAAATTTATGTTTTTATTTCTCTAAAATAATTTTCCAACGTGAAGAAGAGTGATTTAGCATTAATTTATATAAAAGTAGTGGTACCCGCACGGCTTTGCCCGTAATAGAAAAATTAAAAGGTCTTTTGGTTCGCCTGTGTGGCGAATTTTCTCTCCAATTGGCTTGTACTCATGTTACGGTTCCACGTTATGATAATTTCGTATCTCGCCAATTGGCTTGTGCCCATGTTACGGTTCCACGTTATGATAATTTCGTAATTTATTCGCCCATCTTATGATAATTTTGTTCTTAAAATTGGAATAGGAAAAGAACTACATCGAATTTTCGAAAAATCGTTTCGAGGTGCACACCCCCATGCTACAAACTAACTTTGAGCCAAATTTCATGAAAATCGGTCGAACGGTCTAGGCGCTATGCGCGTCACAGTGATCCTGACAGACAGAGATCCGGACAGAGGGAGATCTAGACAGAGAAACTTCCAGGTTTATTATTAGTAAAGATAAAGAAGAAGAAAGATAAACACATTCTTCCCCATATTATCAAATTTATATGAAAAATGGGCTTAAAATTGGAATAGAAAAAGAACTACATCGAATTTTCGAAAAATCGTTTCGAGGTGCACACCCTCATGCTACAAACTAACTTTGTGCCAAATTTCATGGAAATCGGCCGAACGGTCTAGGCGCTATGCGCGTCACAGTGATCCTGACAGACAGAGATCCGGACAGAGAGAGATCCTCACAGACAGAGATCCAGACAGAGAGACTTTCTGCTTTATTATTAGTAAAGATTACCTACTTTACATTATCATTACATATTTTTTTATGATGATAAAATTTGTATGTAATTTAAAAGTAAAAAATAAAGTGATTTTCCAGTTCTATTAACATGTGCCAATTACTGGATCACAAGGTGTCATACACTGGGGTATCAGGTGCCAATTACTGGGGATTTTGGTAACTTTTTATATACATATTTTTGTAAAAGTATCGATTCAAATATTTTTGATTTTAGTGAACCAAATAGATGCACAGATGTGCACTCTTTGAGACAAAAATATTTGGAAGAGAGTATTTTTTTTCTAAGTACTGAAAACAGAGGTAAGTTTAAGGACAAACTCTTAAAGTGCCAATTACTGGGGTCTTTACCCTATATGTTTACAATATTGATCAATGTTTCAAGTTAGTGGACTCTGAATTATTTGTTAAATCTTCAGTAAAATCCCAATACTGTCAAATACTTTTTCAACTATAAACCGCACTTAAATTGAACTATGATTTCTTAAAGCATTTTGTAAAGATTTATGCAAGCGTTTCAAGTCCTAAAGCATATTTGAAAAGCGCTTTTTTTATTTAAAAAAATCAAGCATTTAAGGGCTAAGAAAATATTTTATTTTTTATTTGGGGTTGAGTAAGGCGTTGTTTGTAGCTTTGCTTTTGAATTCCGAATGTTTTCAAACGCGTGGATCTTTTCCTATGTTGCATTAGAAAAATGGATCATTTTTTAAAAATCTTTTCATTATCTGAATGATAACATAGAATACGAATTATATAAAATTCGAATCATTCTCCTATCATACGACTTAAATTGTACAAACTTTACGATTTTCATAAGGAAGTTAGTCAGCTGCACAACCACAATTTACCTCCAATGCACAAAAACGTTATTACTTCTGTTAACCGTCGCACAGTGGGGCGAAATCGCTAAAAAGCGCTTATAAATGTTTTTTTTTCCCTATACTAAACCAATTGAGGATTAATAAATTTGCACATGCCTACCTCTTAGGCAATCAGAACTGGAATTTTAGAGCCCTTCGTCCACTACAAAGCTGAATCCCTTCAGCTTTGTTGGGACTAATTGCATCGTTTTTGGGACTAAAGTATTAAGAGCTTGGCAGTCGTGATTTATATAATGGATAACGCAAAATCCAGAATATTTTGACATTATCAGTGCAGACTTTTTCAGGGATCAGCAGAAGATGAGGTGGGAAGTGGGATAACGTGTAAAATGGACAAAGTAAAATCCGGATTCCATTGTATACATTTTTGAGCATATTTGGAGCACATTTGCAGAAAAAAATCAGCCGATAGCTTTTGCAGATTCTGTACTCTAAATATAACCTATATCCGTAATTTTTTGTGCAGAAAAAATCTGCAAAAGGAATATGCAGAAATTTTAAACAAAATTTGGAACACATTTTTGCAGAAAAACTCTGCAGGTTATTTTGTAGAAAATCTATAGAAATTTTGGGTATATTTGGAACACATATTTTGCAGAAAAAATCTCCAAAAGAAATCTGCATTTTTTTTTTTTTTTTGAAAATATGCAAAAATTTTCGGTATATTTTGAACACATAATTTGCAGAAATAATCTTGAAAAAAAAATCTGATTTTTTTTTTTTTCGCAGATTCCGTGTTCCAAATGTACTCATTTTTTTTTTTTTTTTTTTGTAAATTTTCTGCAGACATTTCTTGACTGAGAGGGTAAAAATAACCTGGCGGCGTATGTGATGGTGTGATTAGAATTAATGTAGCTTCCAAGTTAGCTTTGTCCCAAAACATGTATGGTAAATGCAAGAATAGCATTTAATTTACTCCTATCAGAGCACAGCGACTTGGCTTTCTTAGATCTGTGCCATGCTTTTGATTAACTTATGTCCTCTGAGTCTAAAAATGATTTCAGTTTTAGGGTATCGTGTAAAGCTTTTGAGCTACATAGGGCTCAAAGCTAACCCTCCGCAGAGTATGAGACATTTTAAAAAAATCTCGGACAAAAGAGCAAAGCAGTATCAATTTCATACATTATACAAAAAAAAATCCTTTTTGTGTTACAGATGAACGTGAAGTTATTATACATCCCTCACTGATTTTTTCATTTTATTGCCGTGATAATATAGTGAATTAAAATTTGAAAATCACTAATAAAAACAATATTTTGGTAAGGAAACATTTTATTTCCGTTTCAAAAGGTTTATTTCAGCCATTGTTGAAACGTTTGTATTGTGATTAAATAAAGGTGCAATACTAATTTTGCGCATTTGAGGGAGATGATGCTTTGATAACACTACCCTACACCAAAAATGCATCCGGCTCAATAACAGCTATTTCCGAAATATTTTGCCTCGCTAAACACGGAAATCACCAAAGAAGTTCAGATAGCTCTAAGATAAAAATCCAATTGGGGTAGTGAAATCTCACCGTTGCTCATTTTTCCACGCAGATAGAAGCACCCCCCACGGGACTGACTGTCTTCGAAACTTCGACCATTGGTTGGGATAGAAAATCTCACTACATAAAGCCGAAATGAACTTCAAGAAATTTAAATTCTGGGAAGAGAAATGCCCAAAATGAGCAAAGCCTCTAGTAGATCCACACATTTCTGCTTCCTCCCATGCTCATTCTGCTGGGAATAATGAAGAATTTCTTGGAAGTTGCGGACAAAGATGGTTTTCCAATACCTAGGAAGAAAATTTCTAAGATATATTTAAGTTAATGTTAAAGAGAGAATTTTAATCAGCCTTTCAAATACGCGCAACGGTCAATCCATTAGAAATCACCTAGGCCGTGTTGCTCGACATTTTTTATTTGCCTATTTTTTTACTGGTTATTTTCCACTACTAAGTGAGTTCAAAAGTGGAAAAAGAAAATTTTTTAGGCTCATACTTTTTTTTACGCGCCATTTTAAGTTTGCCTAGTAGCCGTTTTGGGACCAAAAACAAGTTTTACGTAAATGCACCTGACTCGGTTTATTTTACAGATATCAAGACCTACAGATATCAAGACCTAAAATCCTACATTATCAGAATGATGCCCTAGATATGAATTGCTTTCAAAATATTATTTAAATGATGAGAAAGGTGAAGAAAAGAATTCACAACTACTAACTGAAAATTAGCATAAAATACGTAAGAATTAGTAAAAGGAGGAGAACCTTAGCTCTTTTTTTTCTTGTGTAGATATAATATAGGACTATTTGTTGTAGAAATTTCAAGCTTGAGAACTTTGTCCTTTTTTTATACAATTTTTCAAAAATGGCAAAAATTCGAATTTTAGCAAAGTTTAAAGTAAAATATCTCAAAAGGAACTGAGTGAAAAATTATGAAATCGATACAGGTAACGCTTTTTTATGATATGAACCTCTGATAGCAATTTGATGACTGAGACTCAACTGGTGCTAGAGTTATAGTGCATTAAAGTTGGTTAAATATGGCATTTTCGAAAAGTTTAAAGTGAAATATTTCAAAAGGGACTGATTGAAAAATAATGAAATTAATAAAGATAACACTTTTTAATGATATAAAAATATGATAGCAATTTGATGACTGGGACTCAACTAGTCCTTGAACTACAGAGCATTAAATTTGGCCAAATATTGCATTATAAACTACATGAATAACCTTCAGCGTCAATAATGGTAATAATGCATATTTTAATTTAATATCACTGGATCTGAGTGTGTTACAAAAATAAAGTACGTGTTCATTTAATCAGTCATTATGTTAAATTTATAATTTTCTCAAAGTATTATAAATGTTGAAATTTCGGTTCGCAGTTTTTCTTTTATTTTGTACCTTCTATCACGAAAACATTCTTAGTCATTAAGAAGTTATCTCGTTTATCACTTTACTTATATTGATTGGGCGACATTTTGCAATAAAAATATGAAAATACGTTTTCAAATAAAAAGTTTAGAAATATACCGAATATAAAACTTTATACACAACACTGCCATTTGTATAGTCAGAAAGGAACTGACAGCTACTGAGACCAATACACAAAACTTAAATTAACAGTAACTCACAGCCCCAAAAAATAAAATGGTTAAACTCATTAAAAATATTTTTTGTTGCCATAGCAACTATAGATAAGCTCTTGTCGCAGGCTATAAATTAAAATGTAGTGCAAATGATAATAAACTATTTGTGTAAGTCAACCTAACTGGTACAATAACAAAATTATCCGTCATACTGGAGTCTTAACAATTATTTTATTTTATTTTTTTTATTTAACACAAATTTCTGTAGCCTGAATTTAATTCATTAAATCACAGAAATACAAACAATAGGATTTTTATAAATCTAACATTTTCCATGATATAATAATATATCGTCGCCTCAGAACAACACTAAGACATCTAACCCCAGAAGTAACACTAAGATATCCTACTGTTACTCTGAGGCGGCGATATATACTTTACAATGCTTGTCCATTTTATTTCATTTATTCATTTCTTTATTTTTTGTGCATATTTCGACTGCATGAATTTAATTTATTAAACAAGAGAAACTGTTGTTGCTGTTAAATGTTTAGAAAGTGGAGTTTTTCTATGAATTAATGTTTAACTTTGTGTATGTGTAATGCAATATTTAACGAACTTTGCTGCACTGTAACTTTGATATCAGTTGAATCTCAGTCACCGAATTGTTATCACAGGTTCATATCATAAAAAAGTTTAACCTATATTAATTTCATTATTTTTCACTCAGTTCCTTTTGAAATATTTCACTTAACTTTGCAAAAATGCAATATTTGACCATTTTTAAAGCACTATAATTCTTGTACCAGATGAGTCTCAGTCATCAAATTGCTATCAGAGATGCATATCATAAAAAGGAGTTACCTGCATCGATTTCATAATTTTTCACTCAGTTCCATTTGAGATATTTTACTTTAATCTAAAAAGGACAAAGTTCTCAAGCTTAAAATTTCTACAACAAGTAGTCCTATAGTATATCTACACAAGAAAAGAAATTAGAGCAGAGGCTCTCCTCATTTTACTAATTTTGCCGCACTAAAACTCGCATTTTATGCTAATTTTCAGTTTGTAGTTGTGAATTTTTTCTTCACCTTTCTCACCATTTAAATAATATTTTGCAAACAATTCATATCTAGGGCTAAATTCTGATGATGTAGGATTTTATTTTGTCTTCATAGCTCCAAAATTAACCGAGTTAGATGCATTTACGTATAAGTTGTTTTTGGTCCAAAAACGGCTACTAGACAAAGACAAACTTAAAATGACGCGTAAAAACAAAGTCTGAGCCTAAAAAAAAATTCTTTCAACACTTTTGAACTCACTTAGTAGTGGAAAATAACTAGTAAAAAAATTAGGAAAATCAAAAATGTCGAGCAACAAATTTTATTCTTTTTGGGTGATTTCAAATGGATTGACCCGCAATTATGAAAATCGCTGTTTTTGAAAAAAAAAAAAAAAAAAAAAAAAAAAATAGAAGTGAAGGGAAAAAAAATGCTTAGAGGAAGCCTTTAGGGGTGTATTACAAGTATTTCTGAGCAGCAGAGAAGACAAGAACTAAAACAGTTGGCCGAAAAATCCATACGGAAGTTCTGTGACCACTGATGAATGATATGTCTCTGAAACTCTGTTTTGTTCGCTTCTTCCAGGATATTTTGCTTAAAAACTGTGAAGCTATGAGCGATGAGCATGAGGAAAGGTTTTATTTCATTTATTTCATTCCAAAACATTTTTACAATGGAACGCAGATATCAGGGACAATGGGTTGAGTTAATGCTCACCAAGTGCTGCTGTACACAAGAGATGGTCCTTCTTTGACGTACAAAAACCAATCGAAAATGAAGAGTTTACAGCAATAAGCCAAAAGCAACTACTGATTTCGGAAAAATATTCATTGTTTAATGAGACACGGTCTATTTAATAACATTTATTACACAGGATTTATTTTTTCTTTTTAAACCTTACCTTCAAACCAATGTGTGGTTGTTGAAAACAAGAGTTAATAAAAACAAATCCACTTCCATATTCGTTTTTCCCGAAATTAGTAGGAATTGACTATTTAAAATCAGGATGCAGACAAAAAAGTCCTTTTGGTTGCGTAGTGTAATCTATTTTCCGCTATTTAACCAAGATGTTCCTTTAGTAAAATGGTTAACTCAAAGGGTTCCCCAAGGCTGTCATTTTATAACTTTCTGTTTCTTTTCCTTTTTTTTAAACTATATATTTCTAAAATTCATTTTTCATGAAGGATTAAAAAAAAAGTTCTCAGACTCTGCTATGTACTTATCGCATTTTCTAGCCTTTTTCCAGCATGAAAAGAAACAAAGCAAGAAGATACAAGCAGCAATAAAGTTACCTGCAGATGTTCTGTTACGTAAGTTCTAGGAGTTCTATTTTACAAAAATAGATATAAATGGATATGTAATAAAAGTAGCTTTTATAAAAACTCCTCGTATATGCTCTGAAAGTTCTTTCTGCTTCCGAATTACGCGTGCACAATTTTTCTCTTGTCGTGCCTGGTAATATGCCGCTTATTCCTTCATGCAATAGCAGATTACATTATAAAATTGTTTTCAATTACTCCATACCACCAACTTTTAGAACTAATAGCAATGCAGCAACGTACTGCGTTTGTCGGTGTTCAAATAGTTATGCCACTAACATGCGACATCAATGAAAATTCTTTGGAAAAGTTGGTGACACTGATGTTGTAACAAGTTCTCTGAGCGGTTTAGTGGTGAAAAAGATCAACCGTAAAGTACTTTAGCTTGAAGTAATGGACCACTCTCAAGAAAAACAGTATAAATCATGTCCGACTCTTAAATTTATGTTTAATCAATTGTAATAATTGCCTGCAATGAATAATATTTCTGTTATTCATTCTCCATTTAATTGTGTGCAGTGATTGCAATACCAGTATACCGAATACCGGTATTTCGTGCAATTTCGAAATTTAGTAATACCGGCATTTGCTGAGATAAAATACCGGTATTTTTGGTATTAGCTGAAAATAATGAATACTTTTAATTAACAATTTATTAAATATCTACTTATATTTTAAATGAACATTTCTTTTTCCATGATACATCAGAACCAAAATCAATCTATTGATGTAAAACTTTTGCTTCAAAAGCACGAACTAATAGAATATCATTAAACAAAAGTAGCGGAAAGAATACAAAATGATATTTTCATAACTAGATGGTGATTTGAATCACATATTTGTACGTTTTTGTGCACCATGTTTTTGTTTTTTCTATTTCCCTGATCACTCACTTTCCCTTTTGTGAAAGTTAATTTCGAGTGCAATTTCGAATGTATTTGTTCTATGAATAATTTATTAAAATCATCAATTGCAGTAATAATTTATGATATTTTCTTTAAATATTTGTCTCAACTGTACTGAATTTCGGCAAAAATATTTTTTTTCTTGTTTGTAAAGCAACATGATCATTTGAAACATATTTTCAAATATTTACATAATTATAATTCTGAAGAATTTTGAAAAGAACGCGAAAATAAATAACAGAAACTAACAAAACATCAAATTTAGTCAAGTTTATCGTAAATTTCAAATCGAATAATAAATAATAAAAAAATAAATAATAATGGCTAATAATAAAAGTCAAACACAAACCTCTCCTGCTCAAGAGAAAATGGTATTAATATTGGAAAAATATCATCTCTCTACGTAAGAAATTATAACTAGTTATAAATCTTTAAAAAAATATAATTATAATACTTACAATAGAAAAGAAACTCAAACAGAGAAGGATTTTTCCAAAAATAACACGCAAGAGACCGAGTTTTTGAAGATATAGGACTTCTAAACAGTTAGAGCAGGTAACAGTACGACCGGCTTGCGTGAATTCAGAGTGTTTTCAACTGTTGGAAAGTTGAGCACAAAATGAGTTCCAGGATTGGAGACAATTCAATAGATGTTTTTTACTCTCTTTTATTATGACATAATAGTTTTTATGTTGATTTTTTATTATGACATTTGTTCTTTTTTGTAATTGTTCACAGTACGTTTTCATAAATAATAAAAAAAATGTACAAAATTATGAAATGTGGCAACGAAACAATATGTTTTCAAGCATTTTTTGAGAAATTTCAAATACCGGTACTAATACCGGTATTACGTTTATAAAATACCGAATACCGGTATTGTGTTTTTGGTCCGGTATTGCAGTCCCTAATTGTGTGCAATCAACTATCAATTTTTACATAAGTAGTTTATGATGAGCTAAAAAATGTTAGTTTAGAACAATAAGGAGAAGATTAGGTGTCTCGGCTTCAAATCATTAGGACTTAAAATGCAATTTAAAATGACGTTGGAAACAAACAATATTGACGTAAAAATAATAGCAAAAATTCTTCTTGGAAATATGAAAGCCTTAGAAAAGTAGCTTTTAATTTATTTCCCAACATCTTTTATGATTCACTCTGACATATCGAATATAAAATGAACGATAGCCCACTGAATCTGATAATTTCTTAAAGAAGTTGAAGTAGTATAACTTCTGTGCTTCATTAACCACTCTACAGTCAAAAGAGTGAGTCTAATTCATTTATTGTTGAATGTCTACTCTATTACAGTTGTATCAGCGATTGAAAAAAAATAACAGAAAAAACCGTTTTTCCCTTGAAATTGTAGTCAGATAAACAGTTTTAGAAAAATTATTTCATTTTATGCTTGTTCTGCAATTGCAACTTTTCTTTTTGACTTGAACATTTCTTAAAAGGCTCATATATCCCCTATGTTTCACGAAATCCTCATATATATAACAGCGAATTCACTGACCGAGTAACGCTGACGTCACAAACAATGAAACTTGCACCACGGTATGATAATTTGATAATATTTTTGAACGCTTTATTTTGGCAAGGCTGAACTAGATCCGGTAACTGAATTGCTCTACTGGTAAGACTGTCATTTAATGAGAATGAAGAAACGGAAAAGTGGTCAACAATGAACGCTATCTGCTGGAGTTTAGGGTTTAATCCACTGGAGTTAGAGTTAAAATTTCATCTCTCAAAATATCACGAAACAGGCAATTGCTTCGTTCAAATGTAGAAACAATTTTCACCCGTCATACCATGACAGCTGATTTTCTAGTGATCAAATATTTTGAAACCCTTCATAAATTAGTAATGTGGGTAAGGAAAATGATTAGTTGGCAGAAATCATCGATAAACAAAATTCATAAGTATCTGGCATGATTTTCACTACTTTCGGGAGAGTGGTCCTCTTATCGCTAATTGACAAATAGAAGCTCTACTATAACTAAAGTAAATTTGCCTTTAGATTGTGTGAAATCTTTACTAATAATAAAGCTGAAAGTCTCTCTGTCTGGATGTCCGGAGGATGTCTGGATCTCTGTGACGCGCATAGCGCCTAGACCGTTCGGCCGATTTTCATGAAATTTGGCACAAAGTTTGTAGCATGGGGGTGTGCACCTCAAAGCGATTTTTCAAAAATTCGATGTGGTTCTTTCTCTATTCCAATTTTAAGAACAAAATTATCATAAGATGGACGAGTAAATTACGAAATTATCATAACGTGGAACCGTAACATGGGCACAAGCCAATTGGCGAGATACGAAACTATCATAACGTGGAACTGTAACATGGGCACAAGCCAATTGGCGAGAAAATTTACCATACATTATTTGTTAATATACGGGCGAACCAAAAGACCTTTTAATTTTTTCTATTACGGGCAAAGCCGTGCGGGTACCACTAGTAAATAAATAAATGAACTACATGCAAGTTATATATCTACAACTGATAAGGCCTAATACCATTGCAAACATGTTTGTTTTATGCTCCTCATAAGTCTATCGATGTTGTCATCTTAATCGGATTACGGACTTTCTTCATACCGTCTCGTGGACTTTTTCTCCGACTTCCTCCGCTGTTAATCACTCGAACTTGACCCACTGCGTATTCCCAGCCCGTTTTCCTTCTGGGTCACAGTCGAGATTTACTTGCACCACGTTTGTTTAACAACCTTTAAATAGCTACTCGGTTGTTTGTAAATATGAAATTGAAGGCCGGAGAGTTCAGTGATTAACTTGGAATTTCAAAATCGGATGATGACGTATGAGCAATACGTTCAACTACACTTCAGAGAAAAAAGGAAGAGGGTGTACCGATGGTTTAGTAATCCTACAGTGGTGTCAAAAAATAAATTTAAGAAAAATAGTTTTTTCGGAAAAAAAGGAGGTAAGAAAATGATAATTCAATGTATATACATGGAGATAAATTGTATATTTATTCATAAAAAATATTTGCCTTCTTACCAAGTTAATTATCTTGCCGAGGTTTGTCTTACAGCAGGGATATCTAACCTTATAGCACAATGGTACCCAACCTTTTAGTCGAGAGCTGCAGCTCAGTTTAAATATAATCTCGCAGAGCAGAAAAAAGGAGCTAAAATTCGAAAATACAGAACATACAATTTAAATATACAGGGTGATTCAAAGAGAATAATCGCTCGAATTAGTGAAATTTTAAACATGCATGTTTCTAAGAGTAAACATGGTACAAAAATGAATTTCTTTACACAATTAAATCATTCTAAAAACGTACGTTCATTTGCGTACTGTCCTCCTGATACCTGAACGATATCAAAACACTATTTAAATTTCTGCCATTCACGTTGTAGCATATACGCAGTAACATAATAAATTGCTATAGTGATCCAATTTTACTGTTTTTTAAAATTAGCAACTAAGATGGGTACAAAGGAAGGACAATGCAGAGCCAGTGCAGGATCCCTCCTGGCAAGTTTTCTAATAGCCCAGTCAATAAAGGTTTCGTGCCGCAACTAATTTAGGGAAAGCTAAATTTTTGCAGGTTGTTAATACATAAAGTATACACTAAAAAAATACAAAGTCCCGACCCCCACCCTAATTGCTTTCTTCCCCACCCCCTCTGAAACATTTCAAGAGCAGTACTATGATTATACGCTTTTCGTGTCGCAACTAATTAGGGGAAAGCTGAATTTTGGCAGGATGTTAGTACATAATGTATTTCTTAAAAAAGTACAAAGTCCCGACCCCCACCCCTCTTGCTTTCTCCCCCACCCCCTCCGAAACATTTCAAGAGCAGTATTATGATTATACGCTTTTCATGTCGCAACTAATTAAGAGAAAGCTGAATTTTGGCAGGATGTTAGTACGTAATGTATTCTTTAAAAAAGTACAAAGTCCCGTCCCGCACCCCTCTTTCTCTCCCCCCCCCGAAACATTGCAAGAGCAGTACTATGATTATACGCTTTTCATGACCCAACTAAACGGGGGAAAGCTGATTTTTTTTTCAAGATGTTGGTATACTAAGTATACATTAAAAAAACAGAAAGTCCCTACCCCTATTGCTTCCCCCCCCACACCGTCCGAAACATTGCAATAGCAGTATTATGATTATACGCTTTTCATGTCGCAACTAATTAAGAGAAAGCTGAATTTTGGCAGGATGTTAGTACGTAATGTATTCTTTAAAAAAGTACAAAGTCCCGTCCCGCACCCCTCTTTCTCTCCCCCCCCCCCCGAAACATTGCAAGAGCAGTACTATGATTATACGCTTTTCATGACCCAACTAAACGGGGGAAAGCTGATTTTTTTTTCAAGATGTTGGTATACTAAGTATACACTAAAAAAACACAAAGTCCCTACCCCTATTGCTTCCCCCCTCCCACATCGTCCGAAACATTGCAATAGCAGTATTATGATTATACGCTTACAGCTCGAAAACTAATGATGATACCGGAGTATTCCTTTTTTTATTTCACTTCTTCCAATATTATAAACAAGTGGTATCCAACCTACGTTCCACGGGTCACATGCGGTCCATGAAACTGATCAGTGTGAACAATGTTACAACTCGAGGACTATGTAGCAACTGGTTTCTGGAAAACAGGTTGCATTAAAAAAAAACGCATCAAGTTATTATAACTACAATTTTTCTTTTATAAGGTGTCATTTAACAGTTTGTTGGCTTGGTCTGAAATATTGTTACAATGTATTCCACTACAGTGTCCACACAAAGACGTACAATCGAACCAATTTTACGACAGCTACAGCTTGTAACACAATGTTTTACAGTTGCAAGATATTAGTAGGAAAATTTCACTTGGAGCAGAGAGGTTATAGTCATGACCTTAGAAATTAGTCTGCTTGAAATATATTCCAAATCCCATTCTTCTGCTGGAAGTTGAAAACGTAACCAAGTTTGAATAAAAGTTTGAAAAGCAAGTTATCACAAAAATGTCCCTAAAGTCCACTTTTGATTTATCAAAACTTCCACCAACTTCAGGCATCACTCGTCAACATCTTTTTAAGGTTTCCACCCAAGTTTTTAGGGTCAACACCAGATTCAAACTCGGTTAGGTTTTAAACTTCCCCCAGAAGAGTGGGGTTGGCGTTATACTTCATGCAACAGACTGATTCCTAAGTTCATGAAGATTATCTCTGCTTAAAGTGAACTTCTCCAATTAGTATCTTGCAATTGAAAAGATTATGTGTTTCAAACTATATCTGTCGTAAAGCTAGGTTCGATTGCACGTCTGTGTGGACACTGTAGTGGAATGCACTCTAACAATATTTCGGAACAAACCAACGAAATATTAGAAGATGGCCCCTTATTACATTGTTGATCCATTTCAAGAAAATGACTATTATCATATTATTATCTATAAATTTTGTTCAAACATTTCTTTCCAAGACGTAATGATAAAAAGCTATTAATTAGTTGAAGTTACTTTTTGGTTTTTGTTGTAAGATTTCTGCATATGATTAATTTGGTAAAATGGTGAAATTGAGCTATCTACATAAAGAGTATGTTTCATAATTTGTGTATAACAGTGGTCCCCAACAATGTTTTCAGAAACCAATTTCTAAACGTTTGGTTAACAATTTGTATTATTGTCATTAATCGTGCTCTTCGAGTTGTAACATTTCATAAAACAACGGACAACACGGATCAGCTTCGCGGGCCGGATACGGCACCTGGGCCTTAGGTTGGGCACCAGTGGTTTATAATATTGTTAGGAGTTAAATAAAAAAAAAAGGCACCCCCCGGTAACATCATAAATTTTCAAGCTGTACGCGTATAATCATAGTACTAAACTGATCAGTGTGCTATGTTTTGGAAGGAGGGGGGGGAGCAGCAAGAGGGGTTGGGGTCGGGACTGTCTAGGTTTTAGTGTACACTTTATGTATTAACATTGTGCAAAAATTCAGCTTTCTCTTAATTGGCTCCGAAAAGAAAAGCGAATAATCATAGTACTGCTCTTGATGGTCTAAGTGTTTCGGAGAGTGTGTGGGGGGGGGGAAGCACGAGGGGTAGGGGTCGGGACTTTGTTTTTGTTTTTTTAGTGTTTTCTTTATTTACTAACGTTTTGCCAAAATTCAGCTTTCCCCTAATTAGTTGCGACACAAAAAGCGTATAATCATAGTACTGCTATTGCAATGCTTCGAAAGGGGGGGGAAGCAAGAGGGGTGGGGGTCGGGACTTTGTGACTTTTTAGTGTATACTTTATATACTAACATCCTGCCAAAAATCAGCTTTCCCCTAATTAGTTGCAACACGAAAAAGTATATAATCATAGTACTGCTCTTGCAATGTTTCGGAGGGGGGTGGGGGAGAAAGCAAGAAGAGTGGGGGTCAGGACTTTGTGGCTTTTTAGTGTGTACCTTATGTACAAACATCCTGTCAAAATTCAGCTTTCCCCTAATTAGTTGCGACACGAAAAACGTATAATCATAGTACTGCTCTTGCAATGTTTCGGAGGGGGGGCGGGGGAGAAAACAAGAGGGGTGGGGGTCGGGACTTTGTATTTTTTTAGCGTATACTTTATTTGCTAATATCCTGCAAAAATTCAGCTTTCCCTAAATTAGTTGCGACAAAGCCTATTTTTTTACCTTTATTGACTGGGCTATAAATTGAAATGCTAAAACGCAAGTGAGGTCATCTTTGATGACGTTGAGAAAACAAATATGGTTTGAATCTTCCTTCTAGAAAATTTTCGGAATTCAAGTTTTAAAAAGAGAGTTTTAGACGTTTTCTGTAATGTTAAGAATAGAAACTTGGAATCCTCCCCCCCTTTCAAACGTTACTATTTAAGAACAAATGCATATATAGTAAGTTTCAGTCAATAAATATAGTAAAATTATAATGTATTAATACGGTTAGTATAGTGTAATATAGTAAAATTACATGTAATTATTTACAACTAGCTAGTAAGCTATATATCATTAGCTAGTAAGCTATAATAATTAGCTCAGTCTTCAATCATAGCAGAGAACAATTTTTGACTGAAAACGATGCGACACTTTGCCAAAAAAGAGGTAACTGTAAATGATTACCACAAACTCCGAATTAGCCATTGAAGGAAGCCACTTGACACTTAAACCAGTCTTTCACATTTTATTTCATTTATTTTTTATTTATTTATACAATCACTGCTTGTGTTTATAGCGTTATTGAACAGAGATATACAAGGAAGATAGAAAGTTAAATTATCTTGCTACGTTCATCAAAGAATGCTGTTGGCGGTAAGATAAATTCATCGTACGTTAAGTCGCACTTTACATAAATTCCTCCTTTCTCGAACAGCGAATGAGAGTACGGTTTCCGGTTGCGAAAAGTGAGCAGATTGGGAAATCTATCGAAGATGACATTCAGTGGAAAGCACTGTTCAGGTCGAATAGCTGCTCACATCTGATGTCCAAGTCTTTGGCAGTGGTGGCAAACAATATCGAATGTACTAAGACGTCAAGAAAACGTTGTGAAAATCAATTTGTTTATACTCCGTTGAAAACCGTTAGCACACAAACCGTACAGTCTAGATTTGTCACTCTGCGACCCCCTGATTTTTGGACTAGCAGCATCCCTATATAGACGCTATGAAGTAAAGGAAATTAAAGAACTTCCTCAAGAATCAATCATGATCTTTCTACAGCAATGGCTGTAACCTGTTAATGAAATGATGGATTCTATGCTACAACGCCCATGATGCATTCTTTTGCTTTATAATAAATGCATTATTTTCAACCTGTTAAGTGTAGACCAACGATCGTCTACCTAAATTCTCCTCCATGTTCGACTTGGGGGCGGGGGGGGGGAGGAATCTCTCCTCTCTGTGGCACTGGCAAAATGTTGTTTAAAACACTTACGTAAAATGTATACAACATTCGATTCGAAGTAAGTTTGATCTGTAAATTCGTTTTTCCTTGTGTTGGCGTTTTTCAATAGCAAAAGTAAGAAATAAATATTGCTCATAAATATTAGAAGCTTTCAACGATAATAAAAACAAATTCTTTTGCAGAAAGTAATGTTTTTTTTTTATAGTACTCTAAGGGAAAAAAAAAACTGAATGTTGCAAGGATCAACTGAAAACGGCCTCGAGATCGACCAATCGATCGCAATCGACGGGTTTTCTACCGGTGCGTGTAGACTATCAATTTAGGCAACCTTTATGCAATGGTTACAAATTAGCAGCGGCAGATTTTTTGGGGGAGAGTTGGTGACGTTTGAAAAAGTGCCTCTCCTGAAGGGGTGAGGGGGTTGTAACAATCACAAAATATAATTATTAATTTTTGTACCAGAGATCACAAGTTTTTTAAATAATTGTGAAAAATCACTTATGATTGAAGTCCCTTTTTGTCCGCAACTATAACACAGAATGGCCCAAAAGTAGGCGTACCCATTCCCTATTTTCAAGATTATTTTGGTTATGATTGAATGTTTGTTACACACAGTTATCTAGAAGTCTTAAGGGTGGGGTGGCCAAGGGTGGAGTGGGTTCAGTGAAACTGAGTGAACAGTTCAACAACAGCGATTTATTTTAATTTTCTGTTGGTATATTTTCAGCCAAGCAACACTTTTGAAATATTAAGTCGACATACTGTGAGCAATATTACAGTAGACCCTCGTTTTACGCGGTTTCGATTATACGCGGTTCAAGATTTGACACCTTTATTTTATTTTACGCGGATGAGTTTTGGTTTTACGCAGATGCAGCAATGCAAACAGATAAAATTTTCCACTCTTTCAAAATCTAAACTCCTAAAGATAGCAAATTACACGTAATAAACTGCATTTTGGCGAGCTAATAATCGAGCTTGGACTACCGGAGACATTTTATGTAATTGGTTCCAAAGCTCTTTCCAGAAGTAAAGTTATTAAACTCACAAAGTTAGGAACTCACTGGAAGAAGAGCTTTTACGAGTGACAAAGGCGGCCAAAACCAACGAGGATACCGACATCGGTGACACACAAATAAAACGTTCACATTGAAAATTTTGAGCGATTCCTAGGCAATAGATATGATCTTTGCGATTTGTTTGCGAAGGAAGATTCTATCACGGAAATGACGCAAGTGGTCATGGATGCGTTAATGCTCTGTAAAGAGTTACGGAGAAAAATTCTTAATGACATCCAAAAGACTATCATTGCCAGCTCCTCTTTTTAAACAGAACACGAAATTAATTTATGTTTTCTTTCTGTATGCTGTGCATAAAATCGATATAAGTACACATTAAACTTATTATACAATTAGTCATCACTAGAATGAAGTACTTTTCTTATCTACGGAACCTAACCGCTATTTTAACACTACTATATATAGCCCAGTCAATAAAAGTTTCGTGTCGCAACTAATTTAGGGAAAGCTAAATTTTTGCAGGTTGTTAGTACATAAAGTATACACTAAAAAAATACAAAGTCCCGACCCCCACCCCTCTTTCTTTCTCCCCCATCCCCTCCGAAACATTGCAAGAGCAGTACTATGATTGTACGCTTTTCGTGTCGCAACTAATTAGGGGAAAGCTGAATTTTGGCAGGATGTTAGTACATAAAGTACACACTAAAAAGCCACAAAGTTCCGACCCCCACCACTCTTTCTCCCCCCAACCCCCCTTAGAAACACAGCAAGAACAGTATAATGATTGTACGCCTTTCGTGTCGCAACTAATTAAGAGAAGGCTGAATTTTGGCAGGATGTTAGTACGTAATGCATTCTTTAAAAAGGTACAAAGCCCTGATCCCCCACCCCTCTTGCTTTCTTCCTCACCCCCTCCGAAACATTGCAAGAGCAGTACTATGATTAGGCGCTTTTCGTGTCCCAACTAAATAGGGGAAAGCTGATTCTTTTTTTCAAGATGTTGGTATACTAAGTATACACTAAAAAAACACAAAGTCCCAACCCCTATTGCTCCCCCCCCCCGCCTCGTCCGAAACATTGCAATAGCAGTATTATGATTATACGCTTACAGCTCGAAAACTAATGAGGATACCAAAGTATTCCTTTTTTTATTTCACTTCTTACAATGTTAAAAACCAGTGGTGCTCAACCTACGTTCCACGGGTGACATCCGGCCCATGAAACTGATCAGTGTGAACCGTTGTTTTGCGAAATGTTACAACTCGAGGACTATGTAGCAACTGGTTTCTGAAAAACAGGTTGCATTCAACAAAAAAAAAAAAAAAAAAAAAAAAAAAAAGAGGCACCAAGTTATTATAACTACAATTTTTCTTTTATAAGGGGTCATTTAACAGTTTGTTGCCTTGGTCTGAAATATTGTTACAATGCATTCTACTACAGTGTCCACACATAGACGTACAATCGAACCCAGTTTTACGACAGCTAGTTTGTAACACAATGTTTTACAGTAGCAAGATATTAGTAGGAGAATTTCACTTGCAGCAGAGAGGTAACTCATGATCTTAGGAAGCAGTCTGTTGCTTGAAATATATTTCCAAACCCATTCTTCTGCTTAAAGTTTGAAACTTAGCCAAGTTTAAAGAAAAGTTTGTGAAAATCATGTAATCACAAAAATGTCCCTAAAGTCTATTTTTGATTTATCAAAACTTCCACCAACTTCAGACGTCACTCGTCAACATCTTTTTAAGGTTTCCACCAGAGTTTTTAGGGTCAACACCAGATTCAAACACGGTTAGGTTTTAATCTTCCCCCACAAGAGTGGAGTTGGCATTATACTTCATACAACAGACTGATTCCTAAGTTCATGAAGATTACCTTTGCTTCAAGTGAACTTCTCCAACTAGTATCTTGCAATTGAAAAGATTATGTGTTTCAAATAGTATCTCTTAAAGCTAGGTTCGATTGCACGTCTATGTGTGGACACTGTAGTGGAATGCACTGTAACAATATTTCGCACCAAACCAACGAAATATTAAAAGTTGGCCCCTTATGTAAGACTTAAAAATAAAAACCAAAAGTAATATTAAACGTTAATAATATCCCCTGCGAGAAAATAATCAGTTCAAATATACTATTCCTGATTTATTTAAAGCTTAAATAGTTAGCCAAGCATTAACATTATTTTGTACACTATCGCCGACACAAACGAATTATAAACTTTTGTAACAAATAATTCCTTTATGGTAGTAAATACTTTAAGTGAACGTCATTACATTGTTGATCCATTTCAATAAAATGACTATTATCATACTATTATCTCTAAATTTTGTTCAAACATTTCTTTCCAAGACGTAATGATAAAAAGTTATTCATTTGTTGAAGTTACTTTTTGGTTTTTGTTGTGAGATTTCTGCATATGATTAAGTTGGCAAAATGGTGAAACTGTGCTATCTACATAAAAAGTAGATGTTTCATAATTTGTGTATAACAGTGGTCCCCAACAATGTTTTCAGAAATCAATTTCTAAATATTTGGCTAACAATTTGTAACATTGTCATTAATCGTGTTCTTAAAGTTGTAATATTTCACAAAACAACGGGAACTCGGATCAGCTTCGCGGGCCGGATACGGCACCTGGGTCTTAGGTTGGGCACCACTGATTTATAATATTCTTAGGAGTGGGATGTGAACACCCAGGTAACATCATAAATTTTCAAGCTGTACGCGTATAATCATAGTTCTGAACTGATCAGTGTGCAATGTTTTGGAAGGAGGGGGGTAGCAGTAAGAGGGGTTGGGGTCGAGAGTGTCTAGGTTTTATTGTACACTTTATATACTAACATCGTGCAAAAATTCAGCTTTCTCTTAATTAGCTGCGAAAAGAAAAGCAAATCATAGTACTGCTCTTGATGGTCTAAGTTTTTCGGAGAGGGTGAAGGGGGGGTAGTAAGAGAGGTAGGGGTCGGGACTTTGGGTTTTTTAGTGTTTTCTTTAATTACTAACGTCCTGCCAAAATTCAGCTTTCCCCTAATTAGTTGCGACAAGAAAAACGTATAATCATAGTACTGTTCTTGCAATGTTTCGGAGGGGGGTGAGGGAGAAAGCAAGAGGGGTGGGGGTCGGGACTTTGTATTTTTTTAGTGTATACTTTATTTGCTAACATCCTGCAAAAATTCAGCTTTCCCTAAATTAGTTGCGACAAAGCCTGTTTTTTTACCTACATTGACTGGGCTAATATATTAAATCTCAATTTACGCGGTTTCGATTTACGCGGCATTTCTGTGGAACGTAACCCCCGCGTAAAACGAGGGTCTACTGTATAGAAAAAAGATTGCTCTCAAGTATCATGTGAGAAAAATTACTATTTCATTATAGTTTGCACCCATCGAAATGAAATACTATATCCATTGCTCGTTGCACTGTTTTTAAACTGTCAGATAAGCTTTAGACTGGTGTCATAAATCTTAGGGTAGCCAATTAACTAACTTTCATTTTAGCAGTTGAATGATGTCGTTAATTTTCTTTTTCTTAGAATGGCAGTTATTGAGTTTACATTTTTTGTTAGGGAACAAAGAGATGCCATTAATTTGTATTGAATGCACATTTAAATTAAAAGTGAAGAAATTACACAATGAATTAAATTTATTTACAACTAGCCTGTAGATGCAAATAATAATAAAACAAGTTTGAAAGCCCTGTACCAACAAAATAAGGATGCTTGAATGGAATTATGACTTTTATAGCTATACTAGCTGTACCCGACGCGCGTTGCTACTCCAACAAAAAAATACATCACTATACTGATTTTCATGACAATCGGTTGAACGGGGCAGAAGTTGCTACTCTGCAGTGCCACCTGGTGGCGAGTGGCTTCAATGAGCATATTATGCACCTTCTCCTTGGAAAAATACATATATGTAGCAATTTTCATAATAATCGGTCCAGGTATCAAGTGAAGCCGTGACTATACTCGAATTTTGTACTCACGCAGTTTGGAAGATCAATCAATCGCTAAAAATATCAAATAGAAAAAGTTTTAAATTTCCCCGTTGCATGAAAAGCCATAAAATAATAAAGAAAGAATTTATTTATTCAAACTCAAGAAAAATGGCGACAGCTAACTTCTTATCAATGAGATCTTTCACGCGAATTAATTTCTGCAGCCGATAATTTTATTCGTATTTATCCAATGGATTGTGACTTAAATTCGAATAAAAAAGGAACTATCGATCGAATTTTTTTCGAACTGGTCTATATACATTCCCAGTACCAAAAATAACAAACGGTGAAAGTCAACCAAATCTGCCGGGTAGTTTTTGAGTTCATGGATGACATACAGACAAACATTCATTTTTATATATAGAGATAATATCAGATTAATATTTTCATTTCGTGCTTATTTTATAATTTTTTAAAAAATTGTTTCATTGAAACATGCTAAATGTGATAGTATTTATCTACTATCTAATTTAAACATCCCTCGAAAAGAGAAAGTCAGACTAGCTATTTTATAGATTTTCTGAAACAGATAGGAAAGAAGCTGTTGTATTTGTGATAGAGAAAAGCTACAGTGAAAACATTCCATCCTTATCAAATGCTACATCACGAGATGACACTTAGAGCCAATTTACTAATCCAGAATCGTCTAAATTAGTCTATCTCAGTCTAAACAAATGCGTGGTAGATGTACCTGCTGTGTGTCAAGAAGACATGCAATTTACCTAACCCAAGGCACTAGCTCATACTATTACCAAACGGCAAAAAAATAAATAAATAAATAGATAAATAAATAAATAAATAATATAAATAAATAAAAATAAATAAATAAATAAAAATGAATATCTCTTTGTGCTTGAAAAGTGTGCAATTAGACGTTGTTATCTCTTATTTTTTCAAACGGCAACAGTCATTCTTAATTTTTCTTCCAAAAATTCTTTCAATAATTACTAATTAAAAAAAAAAGTCTTACTGTTTCCACTTTTAAGGGAAACAGTGAGACAAAACTGCATTTCGTTTTTATTTTTCATTTTTTATTTTGTGTGAATTCGTAGGTTTTCTCAAAATCTACTTTTGTAATATCTATTACAGTAACAAATATTGTACCATTCGGAAAAAAAAAATGATTTCTGTGTTTTTTAATATTGAAAAATGAAGTTGAATTTTCGTGTCCACTGTACCCATTCTTCTCCTGATTGATCCACAATGCTCCAAAGGGATTCTGATATTTTCGACATTTTCGTTTATGGAAAATTGTGCAAGGTTTTATCCTGATAACAACACAACAAACAAATTTTCGCAAATTGAGTGATTGAATGAAATACCCCAAGTTATATATACATTTTGCAGAAGATAAAATAAAAATTTAGAGTAGTCAATAAGAAAGTTTTTAAATTTGCACTACCACCAATCCAGCCAATAAAAACCTAAACTTATTCCTCTAAAAGATTGAAGAGAAAATTTTCGGTTACGTAATAGAAAACGATTTACTGTTTAAACAGTTGCGTGCATTTTTTTTACTTTTTCCTTCGATCTCTGATTTGCATTAAATGTGCTGATGACCTTTTGTCTTACCTCACAAGCGTTACCAAAAGATCTCCAATGCGATTTGATAGCAAATACGCTTCAATAGTTTTGTAGCAAAACATAAAAGCAAAGAAGATTTATTTCCTTTCCGAGGCTCATCGATTGAGGAACGTTTTTCTTTATAACTTTTGAAAATATATTTTTGATTATGCAAAAGTGGATTTTTTCGTTGTTTGAAACTAACAGATGCATGTGCAATAGGGTGGGTCGAAAAAACTTTTTTATTTCGAAGTTTTAATAGCAGGGAAAATTTGCGAATTATAAAGACAAAAAAAAAAAGAATATTACAACAGTCAAGCTTTCTGCTGTTGAAGACTTTCTGCGCCTTATATCTTGTACTTGCTCTGAGGGGTTCATCGGATACAGGGAATATTTGATAATACTGAAAGTGGACTGAAGTGCTCAACTATATGCACAAACTGTGTTTGACATAGCTGAATATTATCGATTTTGTTGAAACCAAAACGATCTTGATTACGAAGACTTTTTGTTACAAGCTTGGGAGAAATCATTTGAAAATTCCAGTTCGATGGAGAGTTAATCTTAATTTGATGACGTGTTTGAGGCATGCACACATGTATAAAGTAAACTAAATTTTTGATTTTAAATACTGCAAAAAAGCAATAAAGTATGAGGGGAAAAAAGTTCAGCGTAATTTTTCTGACCATTTAATCAAATGTGTCACCAGTGAGGGGGGGGGGGGGAGAAATCTTTAAGTTTATTATTTATTATTTAGTTTTAGGAGGTGAGGCTCTTGTGGAATGGACAGTCCTGATTTAATGCATTTTAAATTTTCATGAAATAATACTTCTACTTGAAATGGAAAGGGAGGAGGGTTGAGCTATTATTTTATTTCGGAGGTGCTGTCACTTTGGGAGGAGGGGCGCCATCACTCTTGGAGGATGGACACACTTTATTTCTAACTTTAACATTGCATGAAATAATATTTTCATTTGAAATGTATACGTAAGGGGAATTCGCGGGGTAATGCTTCGTTGTACGGAGAGGGGGGGGGGGGGCTCTGTAACATTATTGGGTTGTGTCATCCCTCTTGGGAGGTAAACACCTTTATTTTCATGCTTTTAAATTTAGCATAACATAATATTCCCTCTTGAAATTTACTCTAAAAATTCCGAAAAAATGCTCAAAACAACAATTTTTAGATGCTCCCCTCCCCCCCCCCAAACCCGACGCACAATGGTGTGGGAATTTTCACCTGTTCTTATTGGGAGGGTAATAAACAATTTGTAACTGTTTTCAACTTTTTTTTTATGTTTGGATCCGACCCCTATTTTTACTGTACTATGCAGTCGAGTCCCGACTTACGCGAGGGATGCGTTCCAAGACTCCTCGCGTAAGTCGAAATTTCGCGTTGTGGAAAAATATATGCATACAGATTTTTTAGAAGCATACCAAATTCTTTTAGACACTTATAAAAAACCCTCAAACTGTTTTAAAGCATTCCTCAACTATATGCACTACAGTTTCTTGCATGAAGAAATTAACTGTTACTGTATTTAAAAAAAATAAATAAAGAACTATGAAATGAAAAGATCAACGGGAAGGGAAAGACATAAAAAAAAAAAAAAAACACGATGCGCACTATTTGTAGTAATAATAAAATGCTGCACTATAATAGTACTGTACAGTATGCTCCATGATCAGATCGTTATTCTGTTGAAATACATTTTTAAATACGGTTGCTTCGCCTTTTCTTTTATAACGTTTCAATTTGTGGCAAAAGGCCCTCTTCCTGATATCTTTATTAATCCACAATACAAGAGCAGCTTCCATTTTCATAATATTTACTTTGCTAGACTGCTCTGCAAGCTTCAATATTGAAACTAAGATCTGAACTTTTAGGGATATCTTTTTGTTTTTACTTTTAGTTGTACTTATGGAAGATTCCCTCATACTTATTGTCGCGCTACCGTCGACATTTTGTAGTTGCTCAAGCACATCGAGAATTTAGCCTTTTTTTTTCTAATCAGAAACTTTCTTTTTCTTCCCATCTTCACAAACTTTAGATGAAGGTGCCACTAAGGTGCCAGTATATTTCATCAACTTTAATATTTAGAATGAAAAAAAAAATAAATGAAAGATGCTGCTTGGTTATTTGATGCACTAACAACGCGAGGCGTCGATTAGTTTGGTGTGAAAACTTTCGCGGCCAGTGATGTTTAAAGGGATGAAATAACTTTCACGAAATCAATATTTAGTACCCAATAACGAAGTCTATACTTCCTTCCCCCAAAAAATCGTGGTGTGGACGAAAAATTCGCGTTAGCTCTAAAATTCATTTCTCGTGAAAAATTCGCGTTATAGCTGTTTTGCGTAAGTTGAATCGCGTTGTAGCGGGAGTCGACTGTATACGAAAATGCTTTCGTGTTCAGAAGAGCAATTTAAGGGTTAAAAATATAAATTTAGATCTGTTTGACACATTTTAAAAATCCAAAAATCCCCCTATATGAATTTATGAGCAGCAATTTACCTCTGTGCCAAATTTGGGAGGAATCCGACTAAAACAGGATTTTTATAAGGAACACACACACACACCCAAAAACATACATCCATTTATATATATATATATATAGATTCATCAACGGAAAATGTGAGAACTAGTTCTGTAAGAGGGCCATTCCAAGAAAAAGTCAACCCTTTGTTTTGCATGTGACGGTTCATATATTTTTAATGAAAAAATAATAATTTTAAAGGGTAATGACGGAATTTTTTGTTTAAGAAGTCACACATAAGTTTATAGTTTGTTAAGCAGAAAAAAAATGTTCATCAATACTTTAAAGTATTATTTTCAATAAAATATATGAGGTGTCACGAGAGGAACAAAATGATCGTTTTCCATAGAGTTGCCCAAGAGCTGATGCTTCGTTTCGTGACCAGAAACACTGGTCTGAGCTTCAGTTGTGGGGGTTATATGCACGCTCAACTCGGTCATTCACTAATCCAAGCTGGTGTGTTCTAATAAGAATGAAACTGCAGCTTCTGGATGTGATAACAGGGCTGTCTGGTATGTTGCATGTAATTCTGATTCAGCCCTGGCTTAGGGGCTGTAACTTACTGCTAAATACACAAGCTTTGCCTTCAGTTCACAAGTCGAACCACACCATGGTGCGGACAATCGCTATTTACACAAATTTACTTTATCTACCTTGGCAATCTCAGCTTCAATGAGACGACATCTGCTTCCAGCTCGGTTATTCACTAATCCAGACTGATGTGTTCTAATAAGAATAAAACTGCAGTCTCTGGATGTGATAACAGGGCTGTCTGGTATGTTGCATGTAATTCTGATTCAGCCCTGGCTTAGGGGCTGTAACTTACTGCTAAATACACAAGCTTTGCCTTCAGTTCACAAGTCGAACCACACCATGGTGCGGACAATCGCTATTTACATAAATTTACTTTATCTACCTTGGCAATCTCAGCTTCAATGAGACATCTGCTTCCAGCTCGGTTATTCACTAATCCAGACTGATGTGTTCTAATAAGAATAAAACTGCAGTCTCTGGATGTGATAACTGATATGTTTAGTATATTGCATGCAGGTTATAGGTGTTTGATCGTTTTAGAGTTCCAAAAATACGTTTACGGTGCTGTAGTAATCAAACTACACCGTTCTTTAAACCTTTTTTTTTCCATGGGGGCAAAAGGAAAAATAAAATATTTTTGTAATGAAAATTTTCTATTTATTTATAAAAAATATTTTTAATCAAATGAATTAGTAAATAAAAAGTTGAGTGGATAAATAAAAAGATAGTGAAACAATAAACGAGAAATAAAACAAATAACTTTATAAATATGAATATAAATAAATATATGAGTGACAAAGGAGTGGGAGTGAATAAATAAGAAAATGAGTAAATGAATGAATAAATAAATGAACTACTACTTGACGGAATAGAAATGAATTAATTGATAAATGAATGAATAAGTGTTATTTAGTAAATTATTGACTGAGCAAACGAAATAAACTATAATACTTTACCCCACATGCACTTGAGTAATTGTAAAAGCTTATTTGTATTTCCAATACAAATAAGCTTAATATTAACTGAATAAACACTGCGTCAAATATTAGAAGATCTCAATTAATGTTTAAAATGTTAATACCAAAAACTTTATCACTTTGCAAATAAAAAAAAAGTTTTTTTTTTTTTTTTGACTTGCAATAAAATGTTACAATATGAATATCAATTTTTGAAAATTGCCAGTGTTGTCATACGTTTAAATCTTCGGTGATATTTTTTTCCTGACTGGAATAGGCTATCTACTATTTAGTTAAAATATTACCAGATATGTGGCACTAAAAGGATAGTACATATTTTGCCCCACATTCCCCACGTGTTTTCTCAGTACTTATTGGAATTCAGGTATAATTAATACATGAGATTAGAAATGAATATCAGATTGGAGAGGGGAACAATATGGAGCAAAATGTGCGCAATATTAGGCAAAACAATTTACTTTTTCTTTAGAAAAGGAAGAATAGAGAAGTGAAAATGAAAATTTTACTGTGTGAGTTCAATACGCATCTTCAAATGATTAGGGGGTGAATAGAAAGTTTGGGCCGTTAAAATGCCTCATATAGGCTCATATACACTCGCTAGTAATTCCAAAAAAGAGTATTTGTTTGAAGTGCAGGATGAAATGCAAATACGCGCTTTCTAATGTTGCTTTTGCGGTTCCCCATGTTAATGAACCTTTTTTTTTTTTTTGTACAAATTCATAGTTAAAATTTTTCTTTTCAGCTTTTAAAGTGACAAGATCCTATAATCCCAGCAATCCAAAATGTCATCGCTCAATAAATTTTATTTTTCTTTATCATCTCAATTGTAGATGACAAAAGCAAAAGGTACCCCATATTCGACTATTTTACCCCATTTAAGTTTGATTTCATAGATTGAGCCTCCAGAAGTTGGAAGGAACGTCAAAAAAGAAAAAAAAAAACCCTTAAGATTCATATAATCAGGAAGGCCGAATGTTCAAAATATTCTCATTAAAATTAAAAAATTCTGTCCGCAGCGACTGAATGATGAGGAATTTCCACTCTTTTGATGATTTGTTTTCCTGCTAAATTCAATAGAAACAACGCCTTTGTTCAACAGCTTCAGCTTTTAACAAAAAGTTATGCATTGAAAGTCTTGACCATGCTCACATACATTTCTTCAAATGTACTCTGTACGCGGCTCAAAGAGGTTTTTCCAGGTATGAAATGAAGTACGTATCATTAAAGAAAACATTTGCATTGTTACCAGAATGAAGTGCTTTCTTTCTGCATTACCAGTATTTGTTTGTTCGATCATGGTAATTCCCGATCATTTTCATTAACTTCAATGAAGCAAAATGTCGAACATCTGCCAAAAATGGATAGAAGCAGTGAACATGCTCAACCAATGCGCGGAAATTGTGTTATGCAA
This sequence comes from Uloborus diversus, assembly GCF_026930045.1. NCBI lineage: Eukaryota > Metazoa > Arthropoda > Arachnida > Araneae > Uloboridae > Uloborus > Uloborus diversus. The sequence goes on along the minus strand of NC_072731.1, from coordinate 149,837,531 downwards.
TTAATTACTATTCTTTCAACACTTTCCGTTTCGAGGCTGTTCCGCTGAGCTGCGCTTGAATTTGTAAGAATCAGCGAGGACAAAGCGCGGGAAAGTTCTTAGTATTCTTTTCTTTATTATTGTTCGTAAAGTAATTTTCGAAGAAGTAAATTAGTTCTTTTACTTGTTTTACATGAACATTAACGAATAAATAAAACCTAAATTGTAAACATTTTCGGAATGAATTAGAATGTGAAATAGCAGACACAAAATCAAAATTATTATAGTATTTTATTTCTCTTTATTTCTGGAAATTTTACTTGAAAGTGACATAAGAGAGTAGATTATTATTGCATTTCTGACACGAGAGCAAACAAAAACAATCCTAAAAGAAAATTTATCGATACGGAAGTCTTGGAAACTTGAATATTTTCATATTATATTGAATTAAAAAGTCTACGTATGAGCTAATTAGTAAAACTAATTTTCAAGGTATCTTGAAATACAACTTCTTGAAATTCGAAAAAACTATAAATTCTCATAATGATTGTATTGTTCAATATGTGTAATTTCTTTAAAAGGCTATCAGCAGTAGTTATTGATGATTTTTCATTTCACTCATATATTTTATATATACAGTGGCTCCCAAAAGTGCTCGTACACCTACGACTTTCAATGAAATATGACTCTATCCATTGGTTAGAATTACTTTTTCGGAATAGGTATTTAATTATAAGATCCATGATCAATTTTTAACAAAACTACATGAAATTCTTTTAAAAAATTATAAAACTCAATTTTTTAAAAATCAAAAACCAAAAAGTGCCGTTCAAAACCAAAAGTCTTCTTACACTTTGAAAAAATGTCAAAAAATTAGTAAATAATCTAACTTTTTACAAAGTTATTATTTAGTAGAATACCATGCAGTAGCAACAACAGCTTTTAAACGTCTGGGAATAGATTTCATTGTTTTTTCTTTCTTTTTTTGTGCAATTTCTGAGTAAGTGTTCAGCCGCACTTCGAGTCTTACTGTTCTAGTTCGTGTTTCGTTTCAATGGTGTATTTTCTTAATCTAGCCACCAGATATCTCCAAATATGTTCTATTAAGTTCAAATCTGGCGATTTAGGAGATATTTCTAAGTTTATAAGGAAAAATTTTGAGGCTCCAAACGCAAACGTGTGCTTCTTATCGTTATCTTAATTAAAAAAAAAAAAAAAGTTTTTTCTGAATACCAAATTTTGGGCTAATAGTTTAAAATTGTTTTTTTTTTTAAATATTTAAATGAACAGCATGATTCATTATTTCATCAAAAAAATCCAAATTTCCAATTACTAATGCTGAGATGCACCTACAGTCTAAGTTCTACACAAGAACACCTTCACCGTCCTGATTAACTGATCCAACTAAGTTCTTAAGACTAAATTCCCCTCATTTTTTCTTCCATTTACAATTATACAACAATTTAACCCAAAATGTTGAATTTATTTTCGTCTATAAGTAAGACGTTGTTCCAAAACGTTTTGAGCTTATTTATCATTGATTTTATGACGGAAAGCGTAAGCTTCCTGTTTTTCGCACGACCAAGAAAATTTCTGCGAGAAGAGGTTCCATTTAATGCAGCTAATCAGAGAATTTGGTGAACAGTTTTTGGTGAAAATTAAACGTAAAATGTTTCATTTAACTCTGCAGAAACTTTTACAGCAATCAAATGTGTATTTTTTTTTATAAATTTTTTAACTGTGAATCTTCGATCACGCTTTTTCAACTTCGCCGGGTGACCTTTTCTTACTTTGTTTTCGTTCCGATTATTTTCTTTAAAGCATTTTATCAAGCACTTTACTATAGAATGGAATAAATTAACTAATTTAGAGACATTTCAAATCAATTTACCGATACTGCGAGGAAAAAATTTAAATTTCGAATGGTGTTTGTGGTTTTTTACGAATACCAATCATTTTAAAGTAATAAGCACAATATTAAGGAATAAATAAACAAAAAATTAAAGTCAATTGACTTTTAAAGGTCAACACACTGAAAAAATAATAAAAAAACGACATATGATAAATTTCAATCATGAATTTATTCGGAAATATTTGAGTGTACGAAGAATATTGTGGAGTATTATTTCTCTGTCTCTTCGTTTTTTGACCCATTTCAAAAAGAAGATCCGTCACTATTTTGAAAAAACTACAGGGTTTTATTTAGAATGACATAGGAATGACGTGAAAAAATATTGGACTTCATATTCGAATTCAGTTTTGCGTTATTTCGATTTTACCAAAAAATTTCAAAGTGTACGAACACTTTTGGGAGCCACTGTATCTTACTATATTTGCAAACCATTATTTTACTCAGTTTATAAAAATCAGTGCATACGTTGTGCTTTAAAACAAAAAATCGAGAAAATCAATTGCGAAAATAAGGCAAAATGTATGTGTTCGACTAATTAATTTGGAGCTGTAATAATTTCTAAGAATTTATTTCATCGGATGTGGTTTTCTTTCCTTCTTTTAAGCATTTTTATATTCTACCCACATGATGTGCAAGTCGTAAAATTTTTCAGCAAGATGTTCTTTAGGAATATTTCTGAGTATAGTAGGAGAGATAGTCAAGTTTAGAACGTGTTTTGTAACTCACAAGTCTATTAATTTCTTTTAACTATCTATGGAGCTACAACAGCTTACAGCTCTTAGCTCACTGTTACTTAAACTACTCAAGTTGTACTGCTGTGGAAGTGTAAGCCCTTCCACTCGGACTGCGTCGTGATTTGAGCCTACTGCTATCACTCATTTAGAACCCCTTGAAAAGGACAGGCTGACCTATCCGACATTTTGGTTCCAAAACAGCTTTGGATCCAACCTCGTTTCTAGTATATATAAATACGTAAAAAATTCGCTGGTTGCTATGAAGTAAAACAATTGATGATAAATTGAGTAAAATATTACTTCAGGTAAATCTAGAAAGATGGGTTAGTTCACAAATTCAACAAAAATGTATTGGGAAATGTTTACTGCGATGAATCCCATCTTCACACCTTATTTGTTTTCAATTTGCGTTAGTTAAATCTTCCTGATTTGCAGAATAAAATAATCAAACATCAATCAGGCAACACATCTAAAGCTTGGGCACCAGTTTTCTGCAACGAGACGTTTGTGTAAAATACTAATTATGTCGCCTGACAGTTTTGGAACCAAACTGTCTGATAAGTCAGCTCCCCTTTTATAGGGGCCTTACGCTCATTGGTTCTGCCATCGCTCATTTAATACTAGGACATCATTGTAGGCTATTGCTGTGGCTCCAACCATGTGTTTGAATATTGTCCTAAACTGTGTGCCCTTGAGCAGTACTCAACCGACATGACACACACAGAGTGAAAACTTAAATTTCTTTGAAATTAAAATATGTAATACATTTAAATAATTTAAATGATCAAAATAAATTAAATTTCACATAGTATGCAACATTATTGCTCATGCGCAAGTGATGCAATTGAGTTCATAAATTGTTTTAACATCAAAAGTTTACTCTGTACTATTTTGAACACAGAATGAAATCTCTAATAATAATTTTTGAGGTTAAAATATTAATATATTTGCAAAAGTAATGCGCAATTTTCTTCACGTGTTGCTCTTCATGAGCAACGAGTGAAGAGGGGATCATACGTAGTTGTGAATAATTTAATGTGCATCATGCAGGTTAGGCGTAAAGGTACTGTTTTATGTTTCACCGTCAAAACCAAAAGGAGTTGAAGTTGCTTTTTTTAAAAATTTGAACTTTTAAACTAATAACATAAACATTAAATACAAGGCTGAAAACTTTGAATGAAAAAATAAACTTGCATATGTTTCCTATTTTCTGTAAACTAACAATTGACTGAAATTCAGTAACCATTACAAGGACAAACCTGATTTAAATATCGAAGGCCAAGTTGATGATGAAATTCATAGCCTTGATATACAAGTGTAGTTCCTATGTATACTATTTATGAAATTACTCATTTTCCTCAAAAAGACGGCACTCTCCACATGTTATTCTGTAGAATAAATATTAAAAAAACATGACGAACCATTTCACTTTTTTAATGTACATTTCAGTTTCTAGGCAAAGTAAGAGTTCCGCTGTCTTTTTGAATTCACTCAACAATACTTTCACTATTTTTCGCTCCTTTCACTTTCAAAATACTTTCTTTATTAGAATACAGGATGTTTATTGTCTTCATTGTTAAAGAAAGTTTATATTAAAATCTATTCAAGATTTACGCGAAAGTTTTTTTCACTGTCCCCCCCCCCCTCCTCTATTGGTACGACACTAGTTAAAGGCATGTCGGTGGTGCTAACATTGGAAACTGAAAATGGCGTCTACGAAAGAAAAAAAACTCCCTAGAGCACCGCAAGATGAATTGTGAGGGTCATAATCTTTGATTTTATTTCTAATGTGACAGTTTATATTGATATAGGGATTATTACTGTTAAACTTTAACCACAGGAGGTAAATTTTGGCTGCATCAGATCCTGGCGCGAAGTTGAAAATCGTCTAAATCTTCTCCAAATTACGCTTGGTGCAAACGTGGAAGTGTACGTTGTGGAAAAAAAAAGAAAGAAAATGTTTGAGACAAGGATTAAAAAAAATATACATATATGTTTCAATCTGAAGGTTTTTTTAGAAGAATTTTCTGTATCAGTTCAAGATTTTATCAACACTCTGCATGTTCTCATGAATATTTTTTGAATAGTCTCCAGTCATCTTTTTAAAAAGTTGTTAATTTTTAAACGGTTCAATATTTTTAATATTAAGTTCCCACACGGAAATTGAGACGTCATACCTTAACAAAACAACTACATAGAGCTTTTGATGAAAAATTGACTAATTTTTCTTTTAATTTGATCATACAAGATCATTCTTAAATGATGCAAAGAAATTATGATTTAAGAAGAGAATTAAAACTGAGCAACTGTGATACTGATAAAAGTGAAATATAACCATCATAATTACAAAACATAATTTCTAGGAGCATAAATATTTATTTATTTTGTCATGTAAGAAAAAAAGATTACTAATTATTATTAATAATTTAATTTATTTACTTATTTTTGCTTCTTTATTGTTGTACTAGTGGTATTAGCACGGCTTTTTGCCCGTAATAGAAAAATTAAAACATCTTTTGGTTCTCCTGTATATTTACAAATAGGGGAAACCCGGGTAACGTGAATACTTTAAGCTTTTCTTGATTATTGTTGTTTAGTTATAACTTTAGAAATTGAAACAAATGTTTATAGTCAGTGTTCATTTAATGAACTTGCGTAATGCAATAAGGGTTGTCCTTAATATTAATTACTATTAGATATAAGGGCAGTTTTCAACAATGGCATGAATATTCACTTTGCCCAACACCCCGGGTAAAGTGGATTCGTTACTAGGGCAACGTGAACAGCAACATTGTTTGTCATGAAACTAAACATTAAAAATAAAATAACCATTGAAAATTAAAGGAACATATCCGAAAAACATTTTTTTGCTACAATTGTAATTATTGTAGTTATTGCAAACAAAGAAATTACACTTAAAAATAAAATAAACGTCGAAAATAAAAGGAACATATTTAAAAACATTTTTTGCTGCAGTGCTAATTATTGTTGTTATTACAAACAAAGAAACTGAACTTAAGAATAAAATAAGCATCGAAATTTAAAGGCTCATATTAAAAAGCATCTTTCTACAATACTAATTATTGCGGTAATTATTGTAACAAGCAAAGACATTTTTTTAAAAAAAGTCAACATCCAAAATTTAGGAGCATATTAAAAAAAAAGAAACATTTTTCTCCTACAATACCAATCATTGCAGTTATCAAAAACAAAATCATAACCATTTTCGAATGCTGAACACTCGTTATGTCACCACTAAGTACAAATACGACATTGTATCCTGTTTTCCATTGGCTGATCATCTTCTTCAATGAACATTTCATCACAGAAAATGCACCTTACATCATCAAATTTCCTTACTTCCTTCTTCTTATCATTCTCTTATGCATTCCTTTGTTTTGTAGCAGAGATTTTTGATTAGTCTTTTTGGTATTTGGTCTTTTTAATAGTCTTCTGAGAAGCTTTAGTCGAAACATCATCTAGTTACTTTATGAGTCTTTTTTGATTTTTGAAATTTTTGTCTCTCTTACTGTCCTTTACTGGAGTACCTGTCTGGAGTGTAGATCTCTGTAGCTTTTGTTTACGTGTTGTTATTGGTTTAACAGGCTGAGGAATAGGTAGTAAAACTGAAGGACTGCTGTAGTTCGTAGGACATCCAGGTTTGGGTGAAGCGGCGAGTACATCATTACCTTGGATTTATTCTGTTGTTTCAGATCCTATAGGAGTATAAGGATGGTCTTCAATGGAAGTACTGTCTTGAGATCTTAATATTGAAGGACTTCCAGGTTCGGATGAAGTGACTTGTCATGACCGGGCAAAGTGAATATGGTATTCACTTTGCGTAGTTCGCTTTGCCCTTCAGGTACATTTTTGAGGTTACTAAAAATTACTAAAAAACCAAAGCATCTAAACTCGTCGTCTACGGATAGTTGAAAGCTACATAGTCGTACATCAAATCCTACTCATAACAAAGAACATGTCACAAATAGTATTAAAGTTGTAAATGAAACACTAACTTCTGTAAACTAATATTTTTTCCCCCAAAACATACTTTGTTCGCTCACTGGTGTGCGTGAGGCGAACTCGTCCCGACGTGTTTGCCGCACACGGAGCGGCAATAGGCGACAGTTGCTATGACAACGCGGCTGCCGGCCAATTAATTATTTGGGAGTTATAGGCGAAATTCGCTTTGCCCGGGGTATCCACTTTAGCCAGGTTTCCCCTAATGTATGGTGAATTTTCTCGCCAATTGGCTTGTGCCCATGTGCCATACGGTTCCACGTTATTATAATTTCGTAATTTACTCGTCCATTTTATAATAATTTTGTTCTTAAAATTGGACTGGAAAAAGAACCCCCTTTGAAATTTCGAAAAATCGCTTCGAGGTGCAAACCCCTATGCTACAAACTAACTTTGTGCTAAAATTTCATGAAAATCGGCCGAACGGTCTAGTCACTATGCGCGTCACAGAGATCCTACATACATCCAGACATCCTCTGGACATCCAGACAGAGAGACTTTCAGCTTTATTATTAGTAAAGATATTCCAAAATACGGTTTGCTTTAAATAAATTTTTCAGAATTTTAACGATACCCCTTAAAACACCTACCAACAAATGGCTGTCTTTTATAGAACTAAATGAATGGATAAAAAGTGTTACAGATGAAAAAATCTAATGCGGTCGCTACCTTACATCGGGGCACGCCTGTACTAAGTAATACATAATTTTAATAACTCTAAAGACTGAACGCGTGTAATCAGGTACGCCCATTGGTACTTTTTAAATTTATAATATTTTAAACTCTTGTTTATACATACAAAAGTATAGTAACTGTAGAGAAGGGCACTTTAAGATTTATTGAAATATGATGTTCTTGTTCGCATCTGAGATATTTTTTAAAAAAATGCAATGAAACTTGTAAAAGGAGCAAAAATACAGTATGACAAAACCTTAGATTGAGCAGAAACACAGGAAAAAAATGTTAATGCCGGTTCTACGTGACTCTCGTTAAATATCGCAATATGCAGGACTGCGGAGTCGGTAGGAAAATGGCCGACTCCGACCCCGATTCCTGGATTTTGAAACGCTGGACTCCAACTTCGACTCCGGATTAATTTTTTTTAATTGTATTTTTCAATTCCCTCTCTCCCTTCAGGGGAAGGGGGGAAAACCTCTAAACAGAGATTGAAATATTATTTCTTTTTTATGAAAATTTCGAATTTTGTTTTTTATTGTAAACCCAAGACGCATACAGCGTTGGAAATTCAATTTAAAAATCAAATTTTCCAATAGTTACGAGTTTAAAAGTGAGATGACTTAAAAATCCCTTTTAAAAAAAACTGAAAAGTATTAGCTGTAATTTGTCCCCCTCCCCTCCCCCTGTAATGTTTAAGAAATAGATACTGATCAAATCGTGCGCTTTCAATTTTTGAAAGCTGTAACTTGAGAGAAAAAAAGCTTTTTTTTTTTTCAAAAGTCCAAGTTCTTGAGAGGGGGTGGTTTGGCCCGGGTGACACCCATCTGGTAGGTGACACCCAAAGTTAATTTCAGAGTTTATGAAAAATAAGTACTTTAATTCTAAAAATTTTCCCGAATATATTTTAAATTATATTTCATCAATAAAATTTCAACAAAAATAGTGCACATATACGTCAGGAGCTAATTTTTTCACAAAATGCGGCGATATACAAATTTGTACGAATAGCTTTTACTATACCTTTTTTTCTTCTTCGCTTAGTTTTTAATTTAAATTTTATTGGCTGCTTTAGAATTAACCTTAATCTGAAAAAAAAAATCAGAATTTTTCATCGGAACTTTTGGATTCGTGCTTTCGCGCCAGACCTTATTTGAATTTGACGATCACCCTCAAAAGTTTCCACCTGAGCTACGGGCCTCGATTTACTAAATTGTTACGTTCCTTTTACTATTTTATCACTGAGATCGAACAAAACACTATATTTTGATTTTTGTTTGAAAGTGATTGCTTGAAAATGTTAGGCAACAAAACCGTTAGCTGATAGTTGCTATTAGTTAATTAAAAAGCAAGCAAACTGAGGGACGGCTACAGAAAGTTCGGTAAGCACTCAAGCTAGCTGATTGCCATAATGGCAGTTATTATCTTCATTAGTAGTTTTGTGTACATGTTTTGTAGCCTAACATTTCTATTGGTAGTCAGTTTTTTAAAAATGTAAGGAGAGTCAGTGAAAATGAAAGAAAAAAAGAAGCACGGAGTCGGAGTCGGCATATTTTCTAACGACTCCGGCTCCGACTCCTTTACCCCAAAATCACTCCGACTCCACATCCCTGGCAATATGGCTAAAATGGTCCTATGTCTTCAAATAGGAAGGAGCTAATACGCAACATCAGTTCAAAAAAGAAAAAAAGTAGTAGGTTAATGAGTAAGGAAATCTTAAAGTAAATAAAGAAGGTATAATATGTGAATTATTCAAACATTTTTGTTATAGACCAACTTGTCACATGGCTATTATGAAGAACCTTAAGAGCCAAGTCTGACTTCTTTTTAAATTAAAGAATATATTTTACGAAGAAAAGCCCCAGAATATTAATAAGACAAAAAAAGGGGGCTTGGGGGGTAAATTTTTTGTATTGAAAAGTCGACTAGTTATTTGATACGGGAGAATGAAAACCAGTCCCCCCCCCCTTTTGAAGTGCAACCAAGTTGCTGTATAACTTTCCAACTGCCCAAAATCTCATAAATTGCCTTGCATAATACGGGTTTTATGCCTTCATAAAGAATACATATGTAACCGATTTTAAATTCAAAATGAAATCACTCGAAAGGTAACATTAGCTTGGAATTGCCCAGAAATATTTATCATATTAAAGTAATAAATTAACTTATTTTGCATGCAGAAATGATACAAAACATATTTTGCGTGACCAAGTTTTATAGCACTTTTTTTTTTCCAAGCAGATTTATTTTTCAAAAAAAAAAAAAAACACTTTCTATTCTTTGAGTTTTGTGATTTTCATTCTGCATGGATGCAGAATGAATGCATTCAGACATATTCTCATACACCCTAATAGAAGATTAAAGCTTCATAATTTAATTCAATATTTATCTATGTGCCATATCTTAATTATTCCAAATTCATTCAAAGGTTTAAACATCCCTTATGCATTATACAAGTTTCCGGAGTTTAGTTGATCATTGCTCTGAATAACAATTTTGAGATTTGGTTGTTTATTATTTTTAGTAGCTTCGATTATGCATTCGCTAGGATAATTCAACAGTTTTCAATAGACCACATTATTCATAGCAACTTACTAAGACATCTTATTCTGCTTCATGGATTGAATCTGTGTTCTACTGTATGTCTTTCTTGTGTTTCATGCGCAAATTTTCATCATTTGCTAAAAAATGAGCGTCACGTAGATTTTAATTGTGATTATGCTTTTCGATTTATCTAACATAGATTTACTTTTATGAGTTATTTTATTTATTAAGTATTATTATTTGTTTTTTATTGCTGTTGCTGTTATTATTATTATTATTATTATTATTATTGTTATTTTTGCTATTGTTGTTGTCATCTTAGAGGTCTTTGTTATTAAGTCAGTTTGTGACCAAACTGAGTAAAAAGATGTATCATTCTCAAAAAGAAATTGATTTTTCTGAAGTATTTTCCAACTTCAACACTGAAAATTAGTAATAAAAGAGTAAAGTACAAAAAAGGGGAAAAAAAGAAATGAAAACTTACTATAACTACTTTAAGCTTTAGAACTTAGTATTTTCAAAATCAACACTGGAAAAACTTACTACTAATTAATACAGTCAAACTTGCTTATAACGAGCGCAAAGGGACAGCGATACTTGCTCGTTATAACGGAGTGCTCGAAAAAATGAGTTGGTGAAAAAAATCATGAAATTTCATCTAGTTGTTTTTTTTTTCTTATCTTTAATCGCTGCATAGCACCAAAGAAGTTAGTTACTTTGCTTCGACTGTTTGAATGTCTCTTTGTGTTAGGTTTGTGTTAGGTATATGTGTTGATTTTGAGGAATACACATATAAAGGCGTTTCTCGTACAACACGGTACTCGTACAACACGGTTTCGATATTACACGGTACGGAATTTGAATTTAATACTACGAGGTTTTGATGTAACACGGGAGTTATGTTTAAAAAAGATGGAATTTCATTTTGGTTTCATACATTTTGTTAATGGTTGATAACTCTAATAACTACTTTACTTTATTTTCATGAAACTTGGTTTCAATATAACACGGTACACATCCCTCGATTTACATTATTTCTCAGTCTCGTATAACACGGTTTCGACATAACACGATACATCTGAACCTAATTTTTCTCATGGACATACATACTTACTATTAAAAATAAGTAAAAATGTTATTTTTTTAAAAAATCTCGCATAACATGGTTTCGATACTACTCGGATTGAATTAACCGTGTTAAACGAGGGACACCTGTACACTAGGGTGTCCCAAGATATAATGGCGAAAAAAAATTTTTTGAAATCGAATACGCATACCCTCCAAATTTTTTCCATTACACCTCAGAAACATGAGAAAAAAGTTTTATTGCAATAAAATAACGGGAACCCGTGCCGATTTGAGGTCAAAGTTGGACCTGAAACGTTGGACGGCGACTACAGTGGAAAGATTGCTAACTGTATAATTCCTTACTACACACGACATCACTTTATTTAAAGCAGATATTTACAACAATATTATACAACAAGATATACAACAACAATATACAACAAGAAACATTACTGTATATATTTTTATTCCAATGTTTGATTTTTGCAGTCAGGATAGAGCTTCCGCTGCTCTTGAATGCAACGTAACACAAATTGTTTTTGTTCCTCATCAACTGTTAGCAAACCATGAAAGTCCTGCATCATTTTTACCGCTCTTTCAGCTGCGTCATTTACTGCTCTAAGCATTGAGACAGTCATTTTTACATCAAGGAATGGAATATTATTGACCATACCGTAAAAACTGGATGAATTTTTGTAGAGCAGCTTTTGAGATAATTGGGTCTTATTAAACCTTGATTGATTTTGGAATGTTGAAGAAAATGTACCAAAAACTGGGTAAGCTGAGCTGTAAGTCAATAGAAATTTTATGAACCACAAAAATATTGTTCGCTTTAAGCGGTGTTTGCTCGTCAAAAGCGAGTTATGCTCCAATAGTCTTAACATTGTACTAACCAAATATTCCTGGTATCCTCACTAAATCCGGGTTCTCGTAAAGTCAGAGCTTGTTGTAAGCGAGCTCGATTGTTAATGTTCAAAAGCAAAAATGCTCTGCATAAATGTGTTCGAAATGAAAGAGAAAAAATTTAATAGGAATGGCCTTGCTCCTGTTAAATTCGTGGGTGCCATTGACGGGCATTGAATTGTGATAACATTTGTCAATTATTGATGAAGCAACGGTTTTGTTAAAACTGCGCTAATTAACACGACAAAGATTTCCACGCCTGAAGCGTAACGGTTATTCACCGTCAGTCGAGCAGTTCACAAGAGTTAGCAGAATAAAAATAATCGGGTTGAGAATTTCGTCATGCATTGGATATAGTGTAGCCACTGCTAAAAATAAATTACGAATGAAAAAATGACTACTTTCAGTTTTTTTTTTTTTTTTTTTTTTTTTTTTTTTTTACGCATTTTCACCAAATTCTCATGTAGTTCTCGCGGCTTATATTGCTTCTGAATTCCTTCTTAAAATATCAAGGCTGAAACATGTTTAACAGTTTGGGTAAAAATACCACAGAAAGAAAGCATCAGAAATACAGAATATCTGAAAAGTCCTTGACTCTCCTTAAAAATTTATAGAAAAGCAACAAATTGTTGTATGAAATGGCGTTTTACGCCATTATACTTTACCAGTTTAAGAATTTTTTATGACATCGTAAAAAAATGAAAAAAAGGAGAAAAAGAGTATGATTTTAAGTAATCTCTGTATTGTCACAGTAAGAAACACAAACGTCATGTAGGGTGTTTGATTATTTTATTAAACAGAAAGTAATACCAAAGAATATCTTTAGTAATACCTTTCATTGCCGAAGTTTAATGTATTCACTTTATCGTATTTCGCTCAAACTAAACTTCGCTAACTCTAAACGATACTCAAGTTCATCCCATGTCCAGAAAAGGTACGCACTTTCAACTCCGGTAATGAAAAATATTGCTTTCTGTTTAATAAAATGATTAAACGGCCCCACGACATGACGCTTGCTTTTCAAACTGTAACGATACAGTGATTACTTATAATTACTTTTTTCTGTTTTACCTTTTTTTTTACTTCTTTTTACAAAAAAGGAAGTATTGTATTCGCACAAAAAATTTCACTCAAAAATCGGCCTTAATTTCCATTTTGCTCGCCCCCGAATGAATATTGATTTTTTTTATCAACCGGACCACATGTGGATACATGCCTAAGAACGTATAGACACCTGAAGAATCCATTTTGACGATCCCCGAATTAATTTCTAATTAATCGGGGGTTCTTCAACGAGTTTTCTCGTGACGTCCGTATGTACGTATGTATGTGCGTATGTGTGTATAGATCTCACATAACTCTAGAACGGTATGTCCTAGAAAGTTGAAATTTGGTACTTAGACTCCAAGTAGGGTCTAATTGTGCACCTTCTTTTTTGGTTGCATTCGAATGTTCCAAAGGGGGTCTTTTACACCTTTTTGGGTTAAAATCTATAATTTGGCAAACACTTGGCAATATATCGCCAAACTTTTGGTCCCCAAGTTTTGTCGCCAACTTGTCGACGAATTTAGCGGGGTTTTTTTAAAAAAAATTTTAAAATCTGGTTTCAATTTAGCCATATTTATAGAGTTAAATATTGAATCACATTAAAACGTCCAATATAGGGAAAATTTATCTCTATGAAACGTTTTCTTTGCTTCAGTTCGCCACAAACTTGGAGTGAAAAATATTTAAAGTTCCTTTGCTAACTCCAAGGCACGATTATCATTATATCGGCGTAAAAAGAAGTCATGTGATGCACACATCAGCTCTTTTTTTTTTTTTTAACGATGTCACAAAACTTCTGGAACCTGTAAAGTATTATGGCGCAAACCGCAAATTCATAACAATTTATCGCTTTCCTATGAATTTTGAAAAGTGCCAATGACTTTTCGGGCACCCAGCACATCAAAGCTAAAACAGATCCAACAGTTACATAGACCTTCTGACACAGCCAAATTTTATCTACTTTAATGGCTAAGTTTTTTTGTTTGATGATTTTTTTTTTCATTTTAATGTAACTATTAGCCTTCTTCAATGGATTGCTATAGTTAAAAATTAAGCATTAAATTTTAAATTTTAGCAGCATTAGATTTGGCAGCGTTTGACGAGCAAATAAGCGCTTTGTTTTGACCCCATAGAACAATTGACCAGTTTAATGACTAATGTTGAAAATGCCGTGATATACTTATAACGAAAAAGTACCACACAGTACCACACTGTATCAACCTGGCTTTTGTAAGCTTTCATGATTTATAAAAGGGCACAAATTATTTTCCGCTGAAATTTATCCTTTCATCTTAATACCATAATGTTTGCAAAATCACAAGCTCGAAGAAATTTTTTTGTAACATGTATTGATGATTTGGGTTTTTAAAGTATTTTTTAATAGCTTAATTTACAGTATTTTTGACATACAACGGGTTTGAAAATAACAGCGGTTTTTTTTTTCCAAAAAAAAAAAAAAGTCTGCGGTACTCATAAGAGTATATATATAGTTTCATGATGTTTAATGTCAAAAAATCACTGTTCATTTTGTAAGCTTTCGAATTACTCAACTAACGATGGTGATTAAATTCGACCTCGTTTAGTGGTGGCAATTTAATTCGTGCATTTTTTATGAGTCGTTTCAATCCACACTTACCAGTCTATCATTTGACAAGCATTTTCCGTTTCTTTGTTCAATTTTCCATAAATATTTCACGAACGAACAAACAAGGCTTTAATTAAACCATAAAGATTTTTTAAAAAAATCGTTCCTTGCATTTTATTTCATGTTTAAATCAGGAGAAATATACTTGAAAAAATCATACTTTAATAATTATGGTGTGTGGGAAAAAGACATCCCGTAGTTTCGCGCTTTAGCTGATAAACGACAAACACTTTGCAGTAGAATGACCCTCCAACGACAATGACCCTCCTTAACAAATAATAAAAAAAATTGCCGTTGAAGGCACAAATTTATATTTCTAACCCTAAGAAAATAACACGAAGTAGTGCACATATTTAAACAAGAAGTTCCGTCTAGAACTAAACGAGCCTACTATTCCGTATACCCATACTACTTTCTAGTAGCTGATCAATATTCTCAAAAATAGCTAAAATCGCAAATTGTTTCAAACATAATTTTTTAATATTTTAAGCTGATTTCCAGTATTAAAATATGCCTCACTCATTTAAAAAAAAATTAGATGGGTAAAAAATAAATAAATAAATAAACGAAGAAATAAAATAGCAGCTCCTTTTAAACAAAGCAGCTAATACACTTTTTTCCATTAAAAAAAATTCTTTAACCGCTTTCAAAACGAAAGATAGATAAATGATTATTAACATTAATAAACTCATTAAAATAAATACATTATATCAAGAAAAAATCGTTTCTTTTTCCCCTGTTGCCAAAAATAATTTTTAAATGAATTAATGCACTTACCAAAACAAACAAAAACGATAAAATGTCAACTTAAAAAAATAATTTTCATTGTCAAAAGAAAAAAAAAAGTCGTCTGCGCATATCTTTATGTAGAAACAAAAATGACTTCGAGTTGATCCGCCGAAAACTGAATACCTAAATTAAAACTTTGGAGTAGAAATAAAAACAAGTCATATTAATAATAATTATTTCACAGTTAAAACCATGGCGTCGGAGTCGGAGTCAATCTCATTTTGGGGTAAAGAAGTCGGAGTCAAATATCCAAGAATCGGAGTCAGTCATTTTTCCTCCGTGTATAAATTTTTGCCAAAGCTACGAAGTCAGAGTCGAAGTCGGGGAGTCGAAATCCAACTAATTGTCGGGTGCAGGAGTTGGAGTTAGGTGCCCCTAAATTCTCGGAGTCTGGAGTTTGTCGTCAAGAACTATTTCCAACAAAATTTGTTTGAAGTAATTCCGCCTTCAAGTACGGAATCTACATTGACTTTCAGTTTCTCCGTAGGCGCTAATGTTAAGGGATTTGAACTGTTCATAATTGAACGGAAAATTGTTCAAATTAAAAAGATATTTTATATACAAGTTTTTCATCAAACGCTTTTTCCTACAAAGTTTGTTTGAAGTAAATTCGCCTCACAGTTCGGAATTGCCTTGAATTTCCCCGTAGGCGCTAATTTAAGTTTTTTGGAACTGTTCAAAATTGAACAAAAAATAGTTCAAATCAAAAAGTGAAATGTAGGAATGAAGTGTCCTCGCCGAGATCTTTTGAAAAAAAAAAAAAAGTTTGTTCGAATCGGAGTATTTACTCAAAAGTTATTAGGAGGGGGACTGATAGACAGACAGACCGACTTACATTTTCCCTCATCTCAATACCCTCCTTTCCAATTTTTAATTTTTCGACATTTGTTTAATTTTTTTTTTATTTTTGACTTTTTTTTCGTAATATTTTCAAGATGCATTAAGCCTTTTTTCATGCTTTTTTTTCTTCTTTCTCCGACTTTTACTGAGAAAGTAGGCTAAAAATGGTGTCTATTACACATTATGAATTTTGTAAAAACCATAGTTTTTACAAAGTGACAAGTTGTCCAGAATGCGATTTTGCCACACTAACTAGGGTACGATTTCCCCTCTCAGAACATAGAAAAACAAATTTGTATGATTTCCCCCCTCAGAATATAGAAAAACACATTTGGTGAATCTAAGTCTACGGTACAAAAAGTGGAATTTCATTGCAAAACTCAAATGCACTACTAAGTAGAGTCTGTTTATGTATTTGAAATCAAACGAAATGATATGAACATTTTTTAAAGTTATTTGCACCTGATCCACGAGGCTATTAGACATGTTATTTTGCTTCAACTGCTTTTTATGCTTTAATAATTGATACTATTTTTACTAGATAGTAGATAAGATAGTAATAACTGAGCCACCTGTTACAATTCTGAATTCTTGAAATACTTGAATAAATATTAAGTTTTTAAGCAATTAATTCTGCTTAAATTGACTTGTCATATCACAAACATGTCATACCGAAATGATTTTCACATGCTTAGGAACTTTTAAGTGTCGTTTTCATGATTTTTATCACACACAAAAGAAAAAATAAAATCACAAAACATTTCAATAAATAAATAAATAAATAAATAAAAGTTGTTTTTTTTTTTTTTTTTTTTTTATGAAAACACACATAATTTTTGTACAAATATTACATATATAGGGGAGAGTGGGGATACTTGATCCCAACTTTAGTTTTCAATTTTTTTCTCTGCAGCAAATTATCATTTTTTGTTTCATTAAAGTACGTGAACAAAGGTAATTTTTCCCTCTGTCTGATAGTATGCTTTTAAATTGAAACTAAGCAGATAGTTTTTGTAAAATAATTTTTTTCAATAACTTCATAAAGGGATCATGTATCCCTACGTCAAGGGATACATGATCCCTTCATGGGGGATACTTGATCCCACTGAGAAAATACACAGACTTTTCATTAAATCAGCAATTTATTTATGGATTTTAGTTTTCTACATAATGTTTCTAAAAAATTACATTATTTCTAATTTTCTTTATTCGATTATAATAATGTGAAATCAAAATAACATTGCTTTAAATTCCACTAGGACATTTGTAAAAAAATTGTACACAACTTTTATGAACTTATGATGCTTTTGATCAGTTACTTAGTCTCCAATAGAGTTGTGAACAATGTATTTTATAAATAAAATTATTTTTTTTAAAGTAGCGTAATAAAGCTAAAATTACAACAAGTAAAATAAATAGGATGACAAGCACAAAAATCAACTTATTTGCTTCTTGTCTTGCAATAATAAAACTAAGAGTTTTATCAATTGAATTAATTTTAAAAAAGAGGAAAGAAAAATGTAAGTATCAGTATACTTATAAAAAAGAAAGGAAAGCATAAAATACGTTTTCAAAACCTGAAAAGTCAAATGCAAACAATTCGTTTGTTGTAGTTCCTAAAGTTCCTCTCAACCCAACTGGATGTAAGAACTTTTCAAATTCATTCTCATTTATTACACTTTTGTCAATTTTTCAGGGGAAAAATTGATTAAGCATAGTATCTTTTCGCCTGAGCGGAAACTTATTTCGAAGTCTAGAAATTTAACTTAGCATTCTATCCGCTAATGAGTCTACATAATGTGCAACTCACTTTTTTGTTATAAATCCAACAATAGTAAAATATTTTTTTTCATTCAAACAAAGATTTGACATCTATTTCAACTTGTTCAATCTCATTTGGCTGATCAGAACATAATTTATCAGTAGAGTTAGTTTACGTATTTGAGGTGTTATGTGGGTTACAAGTGCGAAGTAATATTTCAATTTTTTACCATAATTACTGCAGTGATTGTTTAAATCTATCACTCAAACTATGATAAATTTTATTATGTGAACATGGTTTTGAATGTTTAAAGTTAATGTCAACTAAGTAAACAACAGTAACATTGTTTTCATTGTGTTTATATTGTGATATGGATACTTGATCTCTGGGATCATGCATCCCTCTAAATGAAGGAATCATGTATCCCTAATAGGCGACTTTTACAAAGATACTTATTCTAGTATTAAAAATTAGTGGCAATTTACTAAAAATATGTCTCAATTATTAAAGACTGTCTATACTTTAATATTACACTTTGATATTTTTTTAAGTTGTATATAACGGATAATGTAAACTTCGGATGCTTTCTTAAAAAAAGTTTCCCTTGACACATTCAGACAATCAATTCTTGAGCTAAAACATGGCTGAAGAAAACAAAGTGTTGCCAGTTTTTATGCACAAGTATAACTTTAACATAATTGTCAGGTTTCAAATCTCTACTTAATGATTTTGGTAAGTTTTTGACTGTGGGATCGTGTATCCCAAGGGATAGTATCCCCAGTTTCCTCTATGTTTTAAATGTGACTACTAACCTTAAACAATAGTTTGTTTTGTACTAGCGTTCTAAAATTTCAACCTGTATCAGCATATAGATAAATGTTCTTCCATGACCGTATTTTTTGTCCCTTCGTTTCCATTAATAATCATATAAATTAAATATCTATTAAAATTATAACTATGTCTCATTGACGAGAGACATAATTCTGCTTTGCATAAAAAAAACATTAGTTTCTATACCCAATAGGTTCATGGTGAACTAACTGAGATGTGGTGTTTTGGTAACGGTGGCTGAGGTGACATGAAATTGTCACCTCAGAAATAAACATATTTCAAGGTTGAAAAAAAAATTTAAATTACTTAACAAAAAGTTTAACCAGACATTCAAAAGATAAAAACCTAAATATTATATTATGATAACAACTGTATTGACGACAAAAAAAGAGATTTTTTGCTCTGTAAAAACCCAAAGAGAAAACTTGATTTCGCCCTTGATTTTCTAAAAGTCAGCAAACTATGTCGGAAAAACAGGTTAAGTTTCAAAAAATTCATTTATTTCTAAAGAGAATGGTATATGGCAAGGAACAGAATATTAATTTTTAAAACTCAAGTGTAATGTCCTCTTTTTCCTGTAATTCACCAAATACTTATAGAGATTGATATGATTCGGGATCTATATGAAAAAGTGATATGTAGATTCAGGATATATAGCGATTGATATGATTACTTTATGGAGATTGTGTGATTCAGGATCTACATGAGAGATTGATATGTAGATTCAGGATCTGCATGTGACGGCAAGGCAGCACATGACTTGCAAGAAGACACAGATGAAAAGCTACCTAGAATTAGTAAATGTTGTTAAAATTAAGATGGCTAGTTGAAGTAAAGTAAAGAATGAAACATATTATCGTTCTGCTTAAATTCAACTATGGCCTTTTTGAGTGAAAAAAAAACTACTTGATAGAGATTGATATGTAGATTCAGGATCTGCTTGTGACGGCAAGTCAGGATATAATTTGCAAGAAAACATAGATGTAAATTATGTAGAATTAGTGGGATTCTTCTTTTGCTCCAATAGCAGTGTGTATTTAAATCATATTCAATACTAGACGATTTCAAAACCAAATACGAAACATTTCTCTGGGGTTTATGAGCGTTAGCAAGCCGGGGATGGAGCCCCCTAGTTAAAGAAATTCGAAATACTGAATTCAGTTTAAAAAAAACTTACAATACCTCCTGTATTTCAAACAAGAAAGTTTTTAAAAAAACTTTCATTTTCCCCTTACTTTGTGGTATATGCTTTTCTTTACAATTAAATATGTTTTCCTCTGAGATTCCCCAAGCGAAAACATTACCTAGAACACGCTGAGCGTTTCTATTTTTTTGTTTTTCAGTTGCAAATTGAATTGCAATCGACAAAAATTGTGGTTTTACCCATTAGCTCATTTTACTGGAAATTAGTATTATTGCTATCTTAAATGAAAGTAGGCTTTTTTACTGGAAATGACCGCTGAACTACGGTTTTCATGAATGTAGCATGGTTCTTTTCTAATTTTCATTTCAAATTGAACAATTATATCACAGACACTTTGTTGTACGATTTGTCACCAACTGAAGTGGTGTTATTTGTTTTCTTGCAGGCTCTTCTACTGTAGACAAAATGTGTTGGCTAATCTGCATTCAAAAAGTAGAAATTAGCTTTGGATTTACCGTTTGTGAGCAGATTTCATCTGCAGATCGTAGTTCCTACGTGGAGGAGCTAGGCAAAGTGTACCACAACATAGGTCTCGACATTAAATTATTTTTATTAAAGCATATGTTTGTATTACTATCAACAAAAATAAAAGGAACAAGTGACATCATTTGGCAAAAGTCCCTGTAATAAATGAGGGGGGACATGACTTAGGTTATAAAAATGCAGAATTGAAAAAACCTGGTTACCTAACTTCCTAAACCATTTCCTCAATGATGAATTTAATTACCGAGGAAGGTATAACAACTGCTATTCTCTTTTCCTCTGCCCAAAGTTCATTTTGAAATTAAAATGCTATGCTATACCCTCTTTGCTATTTTTAAAAAATTATGAGCTTTGTACAAAAGTCTAGATAAGCCTATCGTCATCTCAGAGCAACACTAAGACATCGAATCCCAGAAATATCCTACTGTTGTTCTGATGTATGCGACGATATACTACATTCACACGCAATTTAAGACTGAAAGTAAAACCCCGATTTTATCTTCACCGAATCTACGTTTTTCTCGTATATTACGTTTTTTGCATTAAGTCCCAGTTTTTCCAGATACTAATAATATTCATTTCACCTGGATTGTAAGTTTGTTATTTATGGAATTTCCCGCATTTTATGTTTTCCCTGGAAAGTGAAAAAAAAAGTTTAAAAATAAGTAATATTTTTCCTTCCGTGCTTTTTTGAAGCTAATCCATGTTTTTGAAAGAGTTAACCTATGAAAACAGAAATGCATTCCACAAATTCCTGTCTTCTGAAACTGGTTTCTATTGTTCTTCTCTTTGTTAGAAGACACGTTTTTGATTATTTTAAAACCTTTCGTTTTGTTCAAAAATGCAAAAAGGCTTTCTTCATTCACCTACCTTCGGAAATCAGCAAAGATAAAATATAGATTGTTTACCTCTTTGAAACTTCATTTTTACTACCTCTAGTACTTTTCTATTTGATTTTTGCTTTTTATGTATTTGTCGTATTTTACGTTTTTTCTTTCCTCTGGTCCTTTTTGAGAAACGTAAAAGCGGATATTCACCAATTGCATACGGCAATCAGAAATATAAAAAAAATATTGAATAAATATTCACATGTATAAAAAAAATTGAGAAGCATACAGTTTTATTTCACTGCAACTGGTAATTTAAGTGCTGCTATTAATAATACTTCCGAAATTCCAGCACTTATTTTTGAGTGCGTCTATGAGTACGCGTATGACGAAATGGGAACCATTTTTATTTGAATTTGATTGCTTTCTTTAAGCCAAACAATCTTGCTTGAACTGATGTGAAATGAATTAGTGGCAGTAAAAATGTTCGTTAACTAAAGAATGCTCTTCCCTCTGTTCGGAAGTTTTCAATAACAATCGTTAACTATTCTAACTTACAAGGAAAAGTTCGTAAAATGGAAAAATTCGCTAAATATATCTTCATTAAATCGAGGTCCGATTGTAGATGTATTTGGCAACTCATTAGCAAAGTATTGTGACCGGAAATAAAGCCTACGAAACGGACCATTATGGTCGATATTAAAAGTTAACTTGACGAACTTTAACTTTTGTTATTGACCGTAAAAGACACGAAACAAAATCTACGAAATAATTTAATACGGTAGCAGTAATTATTTTAAATGTAACGCTGTGACTTTTATAGAATTCTTGGATTCGAAATCATTAAAATGAGGAAAAATTATCGATGCTATACGTCAGTAAGCTAATGCCAATGAAATCGCATAATTTTGCTTCTTTTGACGTCAGTGCATATAACTGCATAAAAACTTCAAATTTTCAAAACTACTGCTTTTTTCAATCATTTTTACATTAATTTAAAAAAAAGAGAGAGAGACTTTTTAATTAAAAAAGTATTTTGTTCATACAGAACAAAAAATCGGACGACCTCTGCGCTGTTCTCGAGTCGGTCCATTTTTCGTGCGTATATTGATGAGCATACGATTTTTAGCACATATTATAGCTAAAAATAAAAATATATCACCGAAAAATTTAAACTTTCATGAAAAAAATATCATTCGCGTTCTTTTATTCAAACCTAAAAATTTTTGTTTGAGTGCATAAAAAAATATTTTGCGCACATTTTGAAAAAGGTTTTACATTTTTATTGCATATTTTTGAGAATTTTTAGTGCATGCTTTATTGTGCTTTTAAACCGAGCTCTACTTGATAAATCTCGATCGCAAAACAGAGAAAACCGTTTCCGGAGGCTGAAAATGTATAGCAAGTAGTTATCCTTGATTCCCCAATGGATATTTCGTTGAGAGCAAAAAATATAGCCAAGTGAACTTGATTATACAATAATTTTAAACGTAAATAAAAACTCGACACTATTATCGAGACCTTCAACGCGAAAAAATGCTCTGAATCAATTCGACAATGAGAGGAAAAGTGTATCATTTTCTCCCCAGACATTCGGGCAGAGACTGACGTCAGAAGCGTTAAAAACTGAAGGATTACTTGATGCGGTTAATGTAGGAGAGTTGAAACTGGTAACTGGTTGCAAGTTATTGCATGCTTTTTTTTTATTTATTGGAACACCAAAAAGTAATTATTTTTTAATAATATGATAAGTCTACACCAGACCGATGATTTAAAGAGATGCATTATAAAAAAAAATGTATTAAATATATTTTCTGAGAAGTACAAGGATAATGAAATAAAAATAGTCAAAGTCATAATGGTGTATAAATTACTAATTATCTGATGAGAATTTGTATTTCAAAAGGGTTGAAGAAGGTTATTTTATATTTTATAACAATGCCAAGAATTAAACTTTTTTTAATAATGACGTTTTTCAAGGTTACCTTTCTTTTCCTACGTGAGATCCTTTCCAAACACTGAAACGTTAGCAAAGAATTCATCAATTTTTGGAAACGGTATGGGCCGGTAAGGGAGAAAGTGGTGTAAATCTTTTTTTTTTTTTTCAATGTATGTTTACACCATTAGAAATTAGTTTATGCAACCACATTTTACTAGACACGAAAGTGGTGTAAAGACTAGGTTCAACCATTTGCTAACAGACAGTAATTGTAAAACGGAACAGCAGTAATGTTTTGTGAAAAGTTGATATCGCAATCCCCCCTCCCACACACAACCATAGGGGTTCCGAAGCCGAGATAAAAATTCAACGTTTTACTTAGTTATTTTTCTCTTTCGGTTTTCGTGTGTCCCAAATGCGCGGACGGCAAAATGTCTCCCTAGGACTTGCTTCAATGCTTGGGTTTCTCCTTAAAGGATGTTTCTGAGAACCCGCTCTTGTTCCTGGACTTCTTCAATATCTCTAAACTCAAGGACCTGATCTAATATAGCGTGATCATCAGGTTAACCGTACCACCAGGGACGACATTGCGACGGAACCCAAATCTGTAAATCCGCCTCTGCTCATATATGTCCGCAGAATAGCAGTGTTTTCGGAAATACCAGTTTAAGAAGCCTCGTCTCATTCGTAAAAATTCAAAGTAAATTTCAAAACGTATGCACGCATTTTGCATAAAGAGCTTTTTTTCCCAACAGTTGAGAGATAATGATGAAATATGAACTAAAACTTGGAAACTTAAACTTTGAATTCATTTTTTAAGGACATCCGAACTGAGGTTTGTATCTTTTAATTTTTGTTTCAATGTGAAAGTCTAAACTATTTTTCATCAATAGGAAGCTTATAAACGTACCGAAGATTTCTAGAGAAAGGTGCGTTTTCGGAAGAGGGAAGTAGAGGTAGTCATTCTCAGAAGTAAAAAGATGAAAAAACGAAACTATTTCAATTCATTTATCATCACATAAACTAGTAATTATATCGCGGGAACTTCCTTTTCCGTCCGTCCCATTCACACTAAGCAAAGAATACTTATGAAATGAATAAATACCTTTGTGAGACAAAGCAAGAACAGTAAACAACGTATGTCAAGCAAAAACAAGCAAACTGATTGCAGACACGTGTTTCGGGTTTCAAGGAACCCCTTTTTCAATGCAACGAAATGTGAGCTTTAGGATGAAAAATCATCCTAGAAAGTTTGCTTTTATGTTTACCCGCGCTGATTATTTCACGAAATGAAATAAAATCTTTCAAAAAGAAAAGATATATAACATGAAGCTAAATGTTTGTCATTTATTTTCTTGCTTCCCCGCAGTTTTGTACTTTAAATAATTATTTTTTAGGGAAAACGTTCCCAATGAATATTTTCCTTTAAAAATTTAATTATTAAATTCACTTTTGGGAGCAACCCAATGTCAAAGATATTAATCGGTTTTACAAAAATTGGTCTTAAGGTTTCTTAATTTTCCTGACTCTGTCTAACTTTCACGTCCAAGTCCAGAGAAATTTTGAACTTTTCATGAGATTTCCTCATGCTACATTAGAAATGTACATATAGTTTCAAGTTATGTTATTTTTTCTTGAAATTCAAGTGACATAGCTTTTTTTCGCTCTGTGTTAAAATACTAATAAAAAACAATCTTTATGTGATTGGTATATTGGTAAATGTGATTATTATAACACAATACTAGTACGCGACAACACATTGGTTGTTGATTCACTATTGCATTGATTACATGGTAGTCAGATTCCTGTGATAAATTAAATTTGGTCAAAATCTTACTTTGATTGTTGTTGTCCAAGGTACAAAAATAATATAATCTGGTTAGACGGAGACAACAAACATCATCTAAGCAAACATTTCACTTGTTGAAAAAAGAGAAAACGTACAACCACAAAATTCTACGTGAGGTAAAGCACCAGTAGAGGCCAGTGCTTAAAGTAGTGACCACTTCAAGGTTTATATTTTAAAAAAATATTATTCAAGGTCTCCCAATGGATTCACACGTGCAGGAGGTATTACCTTCTTCGCGTTGTTTGAATCCATTGAAAACCTGGAACCCTGTTTTTTCAAATATAAACCTTGAAGTGGCCGCTACTGGTGTGTTTACCTTATATATATCTAAACAAGTATACATGATGAAAAATAAATTTTTAAAAAAGTATTTAAACAAATGACTTGAATCGAGGACAGTTTCGCAAGATCTTTTACTGATATCTATAGGTACGACTTCCTATCCACCACCCTTTACCCCCACCATGACTCACACAGCGCCCTATCCAACTATGGGAGGTTGATATGCCGATTCCCGTATTTACATATATCCATACGTCCTGAGCAATTAGGGCTCCCCCACTTTGTTGTTAGAAATGGAGCGCTGTATATGTGGATTTGCGTGACGCGTGATCCAGAGTCACACTTCTTGAAAAAATCCTGCCGACATATTTGCCTTCAAGTACAACATTTGTTTACTGCTGCTCACCTTCGGGAATTAATTTCATCACCACGCTTTCCTGTGAGGAACTAACCTTGTTGTGAACCTTTTCCTTCCTATCGATAGAAGGAATTTCAGCCACTGACCTTTTTCAGGATGAAAAAAAAAATGTTGTTACTTAAAATTGATCTTTCTTGTCATTGAGGATGATGCATTCTTGTTATCTCTCATTACAATGCGGCTGATATAACTAAACCGGTTTGTGCAACACCAATGAAATTCACAATGCAGAACCGATTTTATAGTGTAACATTCAAAAATAAGTGCAAAAAAGAGTAACATTTACTGTTATTTCTTTATTATTTTTACTATTATAATTATTACTATTATTATTATTACTGTTATTATTATTACTGTTATTATTAATACTATTATTATTATTACTATTATTATTATGCACGACTATTTTATCAGTACTGTTGATAGAAAGATAAAAGCGTTTAAAACACACATATTTATCTGTTCTGTTGTAATTAAAATGATATACATATTTAAGGTGGATTCCAGGAAAAAGGAGACATGAAACTTGAATTTTAAAAAATAATCTTCTGCCACTTGCCATTATACCACTCTATTCAGGAATAAATGAATTTCTTGAATCTTAACCTGTTTTTCCCAAATAGTTTGATGGCTTTCGGAAAATCAATTGCAAAATCAAGTTTTCTCTTTATGTTTTTACAGAGCAAAAAATCTCTGTTTTGTTACATACTGTAATTTGAATGAAATTATCATCAGCAAATAATATTTAGGTTAACTTTTATTTTTTGAATGTCTAGGTGAACTTTTTGGTAAGTAATTTTAAATTTCTTTTATTTCAACCATAAAATAGGTCCATTTCTGACGTGACAATTTGATGCCCTTCCGTTAACGAAATACTGCATCTCAATTAGTTCACCAAGAACCTATGGGGTGTAGAAATTAATGTATTTTTTAATGCAAATCAGAATTTTGTCCCTTGTCAAGGAGGCATAGTTAAAATTATAATAGATATTTAATTTATATGGTTTTTAATGGTAACGGAAGGACAAAGAAATACGGTAACGGAAGGACATTTATCTATAAGCTTATACAGGGTAATATTTAACAATGATAGTAAAAAACGAACTATTGTTTAAAGTTAGTAGTCACATTAGAAACATATATAAGTAATATTTGAACAAAAATTATAAGTGCTTTTATTTAAAAAACAAACTTTTATTTAAAATGTTTAGAAAATGTTTTGTGATTTTATTTCTTCTATTTTATGTGATGAAAATCATGAAAACTACACTTAAAAATTCCTTAGCACGTGAAAATAATTTTGGTATGACATGTTTGTGATATGACAAGCCAATTCAAGCAGAAACATTTGCTTACAAACTTGAAATTTATATTGGAACAATACAATATTGAAACTGCTTTCAGATTTGCTACCACAAATCACAGGAAAAAACTGTTAAGAGCACTGGTTTAACTGTTAAACGTACTACGAAGAGATCAGTAAATTCAAAGATCAACTTTCACAAAGATGGAGTAATTACCATTCTCATCCTGACTCACAAAATAAGCTCTATTTGAACCCTGTAACAAGTCATGTTATTGAATATAGTAAGTACTTCAACAAATCGAAGGAGATTTCACTTCAAAGTCAGTATTCATAGCTGAGGACAGTAATAAATAATGTTAAAAATGAAGATACAGCTGAATCAAAAACACCAAATCATAAAGAATATATGGATTCTGATAAAATTAATAAGTATATAACAAATTCAGAATCGTAACAGATGGCTCATTCATTACACTGTTAAAAAAAACCTGAAAGTTCAGGTAGTTTTCTGACTGATTTTAACAGAATATTTCCGTAATGCTTCAAAACGTATTTTTTCCTTCCAAAAACAGAAATATCACGAAAGGAAGTAACGAAAACAGAAATTTTCCATTTCTAGGGTTGCCGCTGTGCTGTACTTTGTTAGTATCCTGATTTGTCTTCAAGTTATGATAAACATCGCTTTTTGATAGTGCTTATTAAATCGCACTGTTACATTTTTTAATTAAAAGCTTATTTAGAATAACAACTCAGATGTCGAAGACAAAATAGATAGCTTGCTATTTCATGTCTGGAAAGTAATATACTCGCATGTCGAAATTATTTTTACGTCTTTGGACTTTGTAAGTTTGGAAAAATGTTTGCGCCATTTTCAGACAGGCAGCTGTGTTTTGATCGCCCTGGTGATTTGATGTGAGTTTTACTGAGTCAGTATTAGAATATTATTGCGGTGTATTATTTTGCTCAATACTTCGAACAATTCTGTTCGTTAGTCATATTGTGTGTTCAAGCGGTGAGAATAGTTTTAGAATCTCGTGTTATCCATTTAAAATAAAGGCTATTGGATTACTTGTGTACAGACGCAATGGAGACACTTAAACTTAGCACCGCTGGTCACATGTAAGTATTGTAGAATATCTTTGTACATGTTAATATACAATTGTATTTTTCTTGTTAATATGCATTTGATAGAATTCCGATGGTAGCTGATTTAGAATTTATAGAACTATTATAAAGTTACTGTTTTTGCTCTAACGCGTTGTATTCTTGAAAGTCATTAAAACGTTAAATGCCAACATTTCGTATCAACCGGAGATTATCGTGGTATGCGAGCAAGACAGAAAAAAATCACTCAGTTTTTTTTTTTTTTTTTTTTTGACAGATTGAAAGTAAACATTTTGAATCTCTAAATAAAAGTATGTCTTGCTGTTATATTTTTTGCGAAAAGGCATAACAGATTGTTAATCTTTGAAAATACAATTACAATTTTGACAAGAATAAGTTTTCTTGACTACTTAGAAATCTGGAAACATTCATTACTCCTTTCGGGATTTCATTTATAATAAAAAATATAAATTATTTAATTTATTCCCTTAGGATCTCATCCAACAACTTATTTGAGATTATTGCAAGTTTCTTGTTAAAACATTTCGGGTAAAACGAACTGATTGATATGTTTAGCCTAAGTATAATGCTTATGCACTAAAAGTCTATGTTGCTATTCCAATGAGTGAAAAATGCGGAAATCACCGGGGGGGGGGGGGGGTATACATCATCTGAGCAAAAAATTCTTCACGTGTATGTCAATGATTCTGTTTTTAAACACAGTAAATTGGTATGCGGTACCCCCCCATCAGGTATATTATTCCAAGATAAAGTCAACCGGTTTTTAATGGTATTTTATTTGACTCATTCTGCAAAAAAAAAAATATTCTATTTTTCATGTATGCTTTTCCATGCCACGCCAGAATATGTACGAGAAGAAGTCGAAGGAAATATCGAGCAGTATCAGCATCAAAAATTGGTGTTATATTCAAATCCACTAATTTCCTTGCTGGTACTTTTCGATTATTTTTATTCATCTGAAGGTGCAAATTTCAAGATAGATGCTTGAAAGGTAAGTTATCAAGCAAAAATTTCACTTAAAATATATTTAAGTAATAAATAAAAATTAAAAAAATAATAGTGTTTGAATGGTTAACTATTTTTATAATATATATTATTTTAAACATAGGATAGAAAAACGAGAATGAAATTTCAGTAAAATATGTAAAAATGAGAAACGAAAAAATAGCGCAACGAAAAATCAAGAACCGAAAGTTCTGTAAAGATACAGAAAATTTAAAAACGGAAAAATAGATCAACGGAAAGAAGAGAAATGGAATTTTCGTTAAATCACGGAAAATTTATAAATGGAAGAACAGAACTAAACGGAGAAATGAGAAATGGAACTTCTGTTAAGTCACGGAAAATAATTTAACGGAAACGTAATATTTACGGCAACTTTGCTGCCGGTACTTTATCCGTTATTTTCAGGAAATTTTTTTAACAGTGTATATATCATTGTTTCAGACTGCTGCATTAGCTGAATAAATGTTTTTTAGTTGAAATTTACCAAATTTCATTGCTTAGGACTTGTTGTCCTTCCGTTACCCTTAACAAATGCATAATTTATATGCTTAAAATAATTATTTTTTAAAACTATTGGTGAAATTGTAATGATTGAACACTCCCGTATGTGCTCTAATTTTTATAGAATTTTCCCTTTCATAGTTTAGCTGAACTTTCGGGGAGAACATGATAGCGTGAAAATCATGTCGCAAAAATGTCCTTCCGTTACCGTTTTTCAAATTTAATTTAAAAAAAAAGTTACTTACGAAAAATTCCCAGCTTTGGCTTTTTTAGCAACTTACTCTTATTTGTATAAAAATCTATGCATCAGCTTTTGAAAAAATATGTATTTTAATATGCTCACAGACATAAATCCATCGATTTTTTTTTCTTTGTTTGTAAAAACCGTCTTTCCGTTACCGCTGGAATTCACCTTAAACTAGTTTAAAGCAGTAAGTTTTCAATAAACGAATGAAATCGTTTTTTGTGAAACGCACCAAATTGGAGAAAATTTCTCATTGATGAATTTAATTGGCAATGCTGAAAGCAAGCTTTTTCGTTCCATATTGAACAATTCAAAAAATCTTAACAAAAGCATCTGCAGGGAAATTTGAAGATCTTTGTTAATAGAACCCATCCCGAGAGAACGGTAAAGCTTAGAAACATGAAATTTGGTATACAATGTAGTTTTTGCCGACTTCATCCCACGATTTTTGATAAATTATTTTTTTAAGGTTAATGTTTTCTGGGGTTTTTTTTAGCACTTTTTATCTACTAAAGCCTGAACTAAATGTTCGTCAAAACATTGTTGTAAATACTGAAACTCAAGTTAGCCTTTTGATTGTAAAAAACCAGTAAAAATGAAGTTTTCTGCAAGTTTTTGTTCGAACTCAAAATCAATATACATTGTTGTGAGTTTTGCAATGCATCCGCGGAGCAACAATGCCGAAAGTGATGTATCATTTTCACTCTTACAGTGAAAATTTCAATGTAAGAGTGAAATCGTCACTATACATAAACATGGAGATAGATAGATAGAGGGATGCTGGACATATATAGAAAATGTTTTCTTAAAATTAATTTCAGATATAGTTGGATAAATATAGAGAGGTACACTGTTAAAACTACAGGTTGCGTTTGGCACCTTTCAGGGGTGAAACACTTGTTCACCAGCGACACCTAATACGGAGCCGGAATGGCACCTCTTACTAGGGCGAAAAATCGGCACCTTTTAAAAGACAGGCAGCGCGGGGGAAAAGAAGGAACCTTCGGAGAGAAAAATGGCACCCTCACTGATTTCTACAGTAGATCCTCTTCCCCCTCCCCCCGATTGTGTGCGTTTTTAATATTATTGTGTTTTATTTATTGTTTGGGTTTATGATAGACAAAGTCTTGGTACTTTTTTCACATTGAATTCATTTTGGATTAAAACTCATCATTTAAGGCATTTGATCACATTTCAGACTTTCCAACATAATTTAGAAGTGTTCATGACTTTAATTCCTTCATCTGAGTTCTAACTCTCATAAAAACCCTTGGATTGCTAAGTAGTTTTAAATGATATTGACATTTACTATAGCATGATACTAAAAAATAAGAGTGTAGGCATTTATGGATAATTTACAAGCACAGCCTAAAATATTCAGTTGTATTACAATCACGGAAAAATCAAATCGTTTCATAAAATGCAGGCATTTCATAAACGTTCAAAATATTTTAACCAAGAGTAACATATTGTTACGTATTATATAGTTCGACATTTGAATGTCCTATTTGAACATAAGTAATCTAAAAAAGCACTTTTTTTCCTTTGTTAAATAGAAACTTTTTTGACATTAAAAATCAAAACAAATTTTTAGCATACTACATAATGAAAAGCATTGGAAACAGAAATTAGAGAGAGGGAAAAAAAATAAACGCATCTAGACACTGCATTCGGTTTTTGAAATAACACCAACGAAATATTTTCACGTAATGAGGCATGGCATGAAACACACAGAGATTTATTTTCAAAGCTTTTTTTTTTCTTTGCTACGTCTACGCAGTTATTTTAATGAGAAGATAAAGACATTTAGTGTATCTGCTGTAGCAGTTAGTTACATCATTGAATTTTTATCCCGGTTACTTATTAATTATTTCGTATTGCTAACAATAAACAATTTGGGGGAAAATCCGTGAGACCGCAGACGTGACAAGCATTGAACACCATATATTAGTACACGTGATAAAAAAAAAAGGCCATACATCACTATGTTAAAACGGTTAACTATAAACAATAAGCAGTACTCAGTTTACTTTGTTGAAACACAACTCTGAAAACACTAAAAACCTGTTGGAAAGCCTTAAATGTTATACCATGATTAAATGCCTGTACTTACGCAAGGTTTTGAAGGTTTGTCCCAGAAATGTGGAATTTTAATCCAGTTTCGTTGTGTATTCAATGTGAAAATTTAATGTACCAACAACTACGTTGCAGCATCGTCGTCCGCCATTAAAGTGACTGAATTGAACTTATGCCGGAGTGCATAGCGCATGTGCGAGCGAAGCACCTTTGCGGAGGAAAAGAGTCGCTATTGGCTACTGATGGCTCTTCATTACCTTCTTTCATCCACTGAGGTGCTAAAAGATATCGGAACAATATTTCCTAGCCTCTATGGCACCCTGTGGCTCCGTCTTTGCTCCCTACGCCGAAAATCGCACCCAGCTGGCACCTCTGGTTATAACACTGTATGGCAACGTAGATAGAGATTAATAGATACAAAAATACACACAGAGACAAAATAGATACAGAGATAGATGGACAGTATAGATAAAAATAAATGAATTGATACTTTGATTTTGATTGGAACAATTTTTATGTTGCCGCAAAATTATTTAAGCAACCACCGAAGACGGCAGCCTTGGCATAGAAAATGAATGGCATGAAAATCAAATTGCGCAATTAATCGAATCATCTAGCCGCCGAAGACGGATAGCATCGTATAACATACTGTTTCTTAGTTATTCATAGGAGAATACTGAAAGGCTCAGATGAATACTGTTACAGTGTCCATTTCAAATTGTGTTTTTGGCTGATTTTCTGAAAATGCCTAATTTTGTATTTGACACTACTGTAATTAATAAAAACCGTTTGTGGTAGTCATGTAGCACTTCAGTGCTGCCCGATTTGAAATGGAATGAGATTATTATGTTTGTCAGAGTTGGTATTTATCTCCACCCATAGCCGGCTCTATTAGTTCTACCGCCCTAGGCGATAATTGAAAAGTGCCGCCTCTCTCATTATTTTTTTTTAGCATTAAAGCAGTGAATTTTATGACGCTGAAACAGGTAATTATACTTTTAAAGAAAAGTTTCAGTTTCGAAATTTACCACCCCTAAAATCTGCCACCCTACTCAGCCGCCTAGGTCACCTACCTCAGGAGCGGGGCCTCTCTCCACCCCTGTCAAGCTCTCGCTCCCCCCTCGTTTCCAACCGTGGAAAAGGCAATATCCTCGTAAATGAAAAGGAAGTGCCTTACAAGTCGTACGCACGTTTGCATGCTCCCATGAAAGCATGCTAAATTTAACTACCATTTCGCTTTTTTTTTCAAGCAATTACTTTATAACGGCAGCTTCATTGATGATAATATTTAACAGCTGCTCTATTACATTTTCACAACATAAGGTTGTGTATACTCAGTGTGCTTCATATTTCCATCTTTTGAAATAGTCGTTCTTTTTTGTTTTCCGTATCGTGTGTGTTTCATTGAACAATGAGCAGCCAAATTTGCACTCTGCTTTATAAGGAAGAAAGTAGTTATTTTCGGAATCATAAAACTACAACTTACCTAAACAAACGATTTGTGGGAAATTTAATAACTTCAAACGTGATTTAGAACTACCTTAGCGTTTAGTTTTCCTGCCGATCTTGACCCAAATACGTTTAATTAAAGCTGCTTGTTCCAGTCGTGAGAACATGTAATTAATTCGAAATATTTTACTCAAAATATAAAGAAGCTATATTTTTCCTTATTTAAAAAAAAAAAAGAGCCTTGAAATTTTGTCCCCCTTTTTCTTGTGTGTATGTGGGATTTTTTAAATAAAATTTTATGATCGTTAGTTTTCCTATGAATAAAGAATAAGTAACCTTTTGAAGAGAATGGACATTAACTTAGAAAAGAAATTGTTCTTAAATAGAATTTTACTGTACAGATTTTTATTCAAGAAACTTAAATCTTAAAGAAGTTCGAATCGCTTCGGTTTTAAAAATTCTATATGTATCTGTATTTTTTGAAAACTAGTATACTTTAATTTGAATAATAGAGACTTAAAGTTATTCATATTTTTTCATGATATAAGTAATTTAGAGGAATAGAGTCTGAGAATTATATTAAAAGCTTAAAAGCTTTATTTCCAAGGTTTAAGTATTAAAATTATAGTCAAAAATATTAGTAATTTAAACGAAATAAATGAAAAATAAATTGGATAACATTTCTTGTAAAGACACATTTAAACAAAAATTAGTAAATTAAGTTAAACATGAATTTTTAAATAGTATTTATTTAAACTTGTCTTTTGAAGTAGAAGAACGTTCTATCTGTGTATATGTCCGTTCCCCACACCTTAGGGTTTCTCAGAGAGAATTCTGATTTGAAAAAAAAGAAAAGAAATTGAATCGCAAAATGATGCTTAGTCTTAGTCAAAACAGTCTTAGTCTGTTTCTTTTTTTTTTTTTTTTACTTTCAAGTGGAACAAATTTTTCATTCAAACTTGAATATAAAAATTAATTTAAAAAAAAGTAAATATAAATTGAAATGTTTGTCGGAGGGAGTAATTTGTTATTTATGATGAGAGAGGAGTAATTTGGTTCGAACCAATTTTGTGAGGCATTTTCTTCAAGCGTAGGTTTTTAGATAATCTACGCTTGAGATAGTTGATAAAGTTATTAGATATTTAGATAAAACAAAGTTATATGAGCATACTATAACCTGTATTTCAGAATCCAATAAATATTAAATTTCAGCGTTTAAGGTTAAAACTTTAAGTATTTTATCTGTAGAAGTGACAATGATCAAAATGTATTTTCAATGCCAAAAGTTTAAAAACTGAGGAGATTTTAGGAGGTGGCATTCGTCATTCTCTCCTTCGAAAAAAAACACTTTGAACAATATTTACACTTACTTTTCATTGGCTAGGACCTTTTAGAAAGTGTTTTTTTTATCATGTTGCAAAAAATTTTACAAGCTAATCTAATAGTAATTTTACTTGTCAATGTAATAAAAGATAAAGTAATTATCCGAAATAATCCTTCACACTTCACAGTGAATAATTTTTAGACTTTTTCAGTCATCTGTAATCAAATTAATCTTTTATCTGGAAGTAAAATAAACCCGCCGTTACACCAGGATTTCGTCTGAAAACTGGGACAAGCATCCGTATTTTCCTACGTATTATCCGCGGGCGGCGCATAATCCGCAGGTCCTAAAATCGTGCCTGAGAAAAAAAATCGTATAATCTGCGGATAATACGCTGTAAAAAAATGAAGTTTTGATTTAACATACAATTTTAGTAACTAAATTAAAAACGAGAAGAAGAAATAACTTTTAATTTTATAATCAAAGTTAATCTAGAAAATTAAGATTTCTTCATGAAATCGGGATTATAGTACTCTCATTACTTAAAAACAAAGAGTCAGGACAAAGGAGCAAACAGTCGAATCTTGTGCAAATGAAGGCTTCATCCGTAACTGCATGTTGTTTATTTTACATAACCTGAATCGTTTAAGAGGAGCATTCAAGTTTTGAAAAATAAACAGCCTATTGGCAGCGATGGAACATTCAAGCGTAGTAAAATAAACAACATACAGGCAGCGGAAACTGTCTCTATTGGTGAACCCTGCTGTAAATATTGAGATTCAATGCGTTGTTGTTGAAAAAAAAATCACAGGTAATCTGCGGCAGCGTATACTCCGCACCTCATTAACTTTACGTTATTTTAACAGATAATTCGCGGACTATACGCCGAAAAATACTATGGTTCCTGTCGTTCAGAACTATTGGAATGACTACAGACATTAGCGGACATCCTGTATAAAGTTCGGCAAGCATAGAATTCTGGATTGTGGGCTTTTGAAACTTTCCAAATAATTCAAATTTTAAAAGCCTTCCTCAGTTTATGTCAACATTTAAAAGGTTTTGTTAAAAGTTTTCTTTTCATCTACTTATTTTTGTACATCATGTATGTTTTTTTCCCCTTAAATTCACCGTTGTTATTATTGTCGTCTCGTCACAAAGCATTTTCACCATTTAACAGTTACTTTAAGATCATTCGTTATCAAGCATCGGAGCCTACTTGTAAGTTTCTCTTGAATTCTTAAAAATGAAATCTTATTCAGCTTCCGTTTGTCATTTGAACCCTTTAAACATACCCCTTAAATACGGCTCTGGTTGATTCTACTTTTTATGGCACATAATGGGTCCAAAAATTGGAATATATCGCAATTAAAAGCCGAAGTTTAATATTCCGGGAATAAAGTGTAAATACAGTCAAGCCCGCTTACGAGAATATCGGTTAAAGGAATATCCCGCTTAAAGTAATACATTTTTGATGTACCAAACCGTTGATGTCTATAATTTTAATCCTGTTTAAAGGAATATTCCGCTGATTAACTTTTTTTGGAAAATTGGCTATTCCATCCAGCGGGTTCGACTCTATATGCCTAAAAACGTCACCACCATGCAGATGAATTGAGCAAAGATAAATTTAGAATTGTTTTCCAAATTTAAAATTATATAGTACTTCTTCTAACTGCCTGTAAATTGCAAAAACGACCAATCAGATGACCAAATAGAGTTTCTTTGTGTGTGAACATACTTCCGTTTCAAAAGCAACCAAGTTTTGAGAAACGAAGGTTGGTTTGCACATTAAGAGAATTAATTACATTTTAACGCTAAACAGATTGTGTCCTTAAGGTACGAGCCATACGGAATAACGCTACACCTATAAAACATCGAATCGGACTAATTTCCTGTTCTGGCGTATTCCCCAAGATAAACGGAAACGAATTTTCCACAGCGTGCACTCGCAAAGCGTGACTCAAGCTGGCTGAAGGTCTTGGTGTCGAAGTCAAGTCGGTCCCTCAGCCTTGATGCCAGAAAGCTCGAGTGGAGGTTGAATCGGCGATGATGTGTTGTTTCCTGATACGAAAGTTATAATTTGATAAGTTGTGAGCGCATTTTGTCGGCCGACGGATCGCTCTCAATTTGAGAGATCGCTGAAGGATAAATGTTGGCCATCAGGTGAAAGGGAAACTGATATTGTGTGCGGTTGGACAATGACGCGCCTGCGAGTTCGGTAGCGGCCTTCAGGTTTTTTTTTGATACATTATTCATTAAATGGTGAACACTGACAGCGCGGTTCTATGTCTTTAATGAGTTTAAGATACCGCTTTGTGCCGTATTATCTCACCCAAACCCATTGTTTAAAAAATGCTGTTTTTTAATGAATGGGGTCGTTTCCAAAATTTTAAAAGTATTTTTTTCTGAAAGAGCATGCTTAAAAATATAGGATCTAACCATTTTTTAAATAATTTGTTCAAGATTAAAATTAAAAAAAAAAATACTTAAATCGGTGCCCTTTCTTTGTTTACGTTTCTGTCGTGTGACATCACAAATGATGAAATGCTATTCAGTGTTGCCATTCACGGAGAAAAATGTTTAATTCGCACTTTTACTCACGTGTATTGGCATCAATATGGTTGATAGCAAGCGTAGAGCGCAATATTTAATTCGCTTCTTGATTATCATACCGTGGAAACGTAGTAGAAAGATGCGCCAAATTGCATCATTCGTGACGTCATAAAGACCACGCCTTGTATTCAAAATCGGACATTTTAAAAAAATAATTAAAAAATAACTGTTGGGAAAATAAAAGTATTTTCTGGATCCATGTTATTTTTTTTTTACTCATTCTATCATTTTCAGTGACTAAAAGTAGTATTTTTGAGTGAAGGAAACAACCCCATTTCAAAAGCAAATTGAAAACTGATTTTGCAAAGCATTAAACAACTGGTAGTGGGAGGAAAGTGAAAACATGGTTTTTTTTCATTTACATTTGCAATTCAAGTGTTATTTTCCCATCAATTTACTTGAACTTCAAGTTTAACTAAAATGAGAAAATAACGAAAAACACAGAAAACTGATTTTTCAGAACATTAAACAACTGGCAGTGGGAGAAAATAAGCGTAAAACATATTTTTACCTCCTCCAACTACGCAATGTGTTCATAATGAACATGCTGAAGAGCATAGTTGCTACCAAATTGCTGAAGCGCGAGTTTCATAAATTTAGTGAACTCATTCAAATGTATTAGAGGAAGAGAAAGGAGGAATTTATTCTTAATTTGTACGATAGCAAAAGTGAACGATTAGCCTTTGCCATTCCAATAAAAGTATGAATACAGGATGAAATAGAATGGGAACTTTTAACAATCCATTAAAACCGACATTGACGGGAGAAAAACATTTTATTCATAGTAAGTGAAACCTTGAGACTCTCCATTTAAGAAACAGAAATGAAATTTATCGTCAAAAATAAATAAATATACTTTTGTTTTTTTAAAAAACACGTCCTTTAGATGGCGTCCTCTGTACGAATTTAGGTTTACTTTTAAGCTGATGATTTTTGACAGTAATTCACCACTTTACAGTTGAAAGTTGAAGACTATACAGTTGAAAGTTGAAGATTTGTTTTGAGTTTTAAAGCTAATGTTAATCTTTTTATGTGTTTTGGCGAATAGTTTTAAATTCCAAAGAGACTCGAATAGGTTTTTTGAAAATGTGTGTTCGCATTTTAGTTGAAGAAAAATGATCATTTCACATCAGAAAAGATGGAAGGAATCGTGGATTTTTTTATTCAACGGACTTCCTTTAAGTTCTTAGCACGGGCATCGCCGTGCGGGTACTGCTAGTATTCGTGTAAAAAAGCCTATTTGTATTTTATAGCTGGGAACAAAATGCATCATTTATCTTCGAGTCCACATTTTACGCATTTAAAACATTAACATGCGATTTTAAGTAGGTAGGTAACCATATACACTTTAGAGAAAATATCAATAAGTCTCTGGCAGTGTTGGGCATTAATCAACTAAATCCTCAATCGACTAAAGTAATCTGACTCACATTTAGTTCAGATTAAATTTAATCTGATTATTTCAATTGCAGACGGTGAATAACGTTAGTTTAAACTAACTTTGTTAGTTGGAGAAAAAAACTAATTTAGTTCAGATTGATTTAGTTCAGACTAATTTAATCAGACTGATTTAGTTAAACTAATTTAATCAGATTGGATTAGTCAACTGAAGTAATCAGATTAAACTTCGTCAGATTAAAATTTATACTAAATCTAAAGAGATTGAAATAAATCTACACCGTATGTACTTGTATTTTCTCAAGTATGCACGCATAAAAATGTATGTACAATCTTAAATACAAATGTACCTCTACACACGAGTATACTCGGTGTAACATTTATCTATACGCATATTCTCGTGTGAACACGTACGTACTCGTATTCTCTTATATGCACGCATAAATATGTATATACACGTTTAAAAGCAAATTTATCACTATACACAAGTATACTCGGCGTAACAAATATTTATACGCATATTCTCTCTTGTGTTCACGTACATACTCGTATCCACATGCATTTACCTGTGTATAAGTGCATAAATATGCATATACACATAGAAATTCAAATGTACCATTGTACACGAGTATACTCGGGCTAAAAAGGAATATATACGTCTATTCTCGTGTGTACACGAACTTACTCGAATATACACGTATTTTCTCGTATATGCATCATAAATATGTATGTACTATACGTTTAAATACAAATTTACCTCTGTGCACGAGTATACTCGGATTAACACGTATCCATACGCATATTCTTTTGTGTACACGTACATACGTAATCACGTATTTAATCGTGTATGCACAAATAAATTTGTTCATACGCTTAGAAATTACACATACCTTCGTGCACGAATATACTCGAGATAACACGTAGAAATACGAAAAAAATTGGGTCTACACTTATCTACTCGTATATACACGTATTTACTTGTA
Organism: Uloborus diversus; assembly: GCF_026930045.1. Lineage (NCBI taxonomy): Eukaryota > Metazoa > Arthropoda > Arachnida > Araneae > Uloboridae > Uloborus > Uloborus diversus. Next base: position 149,797,756 of record NC_072731.1, on the reverse strand, counting down.
GGTATATACACATACAAATACAAAATTTCCTGCATACACGAATTTTCGGGTTAACACGTATATATACGTATATGCACAAAACTACTCGTTTACACACGTTTTCACTCGTATATACAAGTGTATGCGAGCATAAGTATGTATTTTCACGTATAAATACAAATGTACCTCTGTACACGAGTATACTCGGGTTAAACACGTATCGATACGCATATTCTCGTGCGTGCACGTACATACTCGTATATATTTGTCTTTTCTCGTATATGCACGCATAATTTGTATATACACGTACAAATAAAAATGTACCTCTTTACACAAGTATACTCGGGGTAACACATATCTATCGGCATATTCTCGTGTGTACACGAACATACTTGTATATACACGTACTTTCTCGTATATGCACTTTTATATATGCATATACACGTAGAAATACAAATGTACCTCTTTACACGAGTATACTCGGGGTAACACGTATCTATACGCATATTCTCATGTGTAAAAGTACATGCATGTATTTTTGCTTGTGTGCACGCATAAGTATATATATACACAATTAAAAGCAAATTTACCTCTGTACACGAGTATATTCGGGGGTAACACGAATGTTTACATATATTCTGGTGTGTTTATATGTATGTAGTGGAACATACTTGTATATACACGTACCTTCTCGTAAATGCACGCATAAATATGTATATACACGTACAAATACAAATGTATCTCTTTACACGAGTTTACTCGGGGTAACTCATATCTATAAGCATATTCTCGTGTGTACACGAACATACTTGTATATACACGTACTTTCTCGTTTATGCATGCTTGAATATGTATATACACGCCGAAATACAAATGAACCTCTTTACAAGAGTACACTCGGGGTAATACGTATCTATACACATATTCTCATGTGTACACGTATATACACGTATTTTCGCTAAGTATGTGTATACACAATTAAAAGCAAATTTACCTCTATACACGAGTATACTCGGGGGTAACACGCATCCATATGCAATCTCTTGTATACACGTGCATATTCGTATATATACGTATTTTCTCGTGTATGCACACATAAATATGCATATTTACTTAAAAATTCAAATATACCCCCGTACACGAGCATACGCGGGATAACACTTTTATATACGTATATACATGCACATAGTCGTATATACACGTATTAACTCGTGTATGCTTGCATAAATATGTACATACACGTAGAAATACATATGTGCCTCTGTTCATGTGATAGTTATATTTTATAAACTTAATCTGAATTAAAAAAGTAATCAAATCAATTTGATTACTTTTAGTCTGACTAAATTCAATCTGATTAATTTAATCTGAACTAAATCAATCTGAACTAAATTAGTTTTTTTCAGCAACTAACGAGTTAGTTTAAACTAACGTTAATCTTCGTCTGCAATTAAATTAATTTTTTAAAATATTAGTCTGAGCTAAATGGGAGTCGGATTACTTTAGTCAACTAATCAATCAATTACAAATTTAGTTGATTTTTTTAGTTGATGACAACACTGATCTCTGTACATGGACTATTGCTATGCTCTATAGTCTGGCTCCAGGGCCGCCGCTACCAGCAATGGGGCCTGGTACCAATTTTAATTCCACCCCCTCATGACCCCCCCCCCAACATTGCCTTTGTTATACAATGGTGGTATACTTACTCTTACACACTTGAAAATAAATAAATTAAAATTGCATTCACATGTGATGTTGCAGTCTCTAGTTGCTTCTTTATTTTTAAATTTTAATGTAAATTTAAAACTTTAATTTGAAGTTTGCGTAAAAATGTATTTTCAAATACAGTATCTTTATACAGTAAAAATTATAAGAGTCCAGTCTGAGATAAGTAAGGTTTCATGACATACTATGAATTTTCAGTAAGGTGAAGTCGGATGGACCAAGGAAAAATTTCCGAATTTCGAAATTAAAAGTTACGTATGCGAAAATTAATGCAGTTCAGGGGAAATTATTGAGTTTCTAGGGATTATTTTACATACGTTTTCATTACCCCAATGAATACAGGTACACCTGTCTGGATTACAAAATGACCATTTAGTTCTTTTGTCTGTAACATTCACTTGCATATTTTCACCCTACGTACTTTCTTTATCGCAAACTTATGACTGAGTTAAAATCCACTCTTGCTGCGAGTTGATGCTCTATGCCAAGAATAGCTAGAGAATTTAATCTGCCTTGTCCATTTGCTGATCAAAATCTTCAGTTAAAGTATACAAACGATCGAGTGCTTTCAATAATCCAGGACGGTTCAAGAGATGGGTCGAATTATTGGAAAAACAGTTTCATGATCTAACGGGCCCCCCACAACTCCGGGCCTCGGTACTATAGGTCCGGCATCCCCACCCAAACGCCGGCCCTGTCTGACTCTCATAAAAAATAAAATAAAAAAAATGCTTGACCTTGGACGCCCTCATTAATTTTTGCGTTGAAAGAGGAAAGACACTCAAATTGACACAGCACCAATAATCGTAGTGGTTTTGCCAACCGGCTTTCCTCATCTCTATTTTAACAAATGGAATCGTCTAAGCTTTAGCCGATCGGAAGTCAACTTATCAGAATCAGACTATACTACCACGTTTCCCCAAAATTATAAGCCTCGCGACCTATTTTTTTAAGTATAGTTTTTAGTCACCCATTTCATTTTCAGAGTAGTAAATTTCAGAGATAACTAGAAACAAGAATAATATAACTCAAGAAGAAAACATTCTTATTTCATGTTTATTTTAATATTCTAAATATTAAACACCATTATGATGAAAAGCATATGAAGCACAAAAGTAAGGGATTTAAGTGACAAAATAAAATTTTTGTAGATAACTATAAACTAGTTCAAGTGATTGAAGGGACTCTCATCTATTTTTGGTTAAGAGAGGGTTTAGCAGTCTGGTGGGTGCTGCTGAACAGCATAATTTAGAAAAAAAAATATATCAATGAAAACCAACCTAAGGTTTGAACATTTTACTGAAATCTTTAAAAAATCCACTTACATCCCTTTGCTTCTCATTGCCTCATGTGTTCTTCTCCTTCTGACATGAAAAGTTCAAGTTCCTTTTTGTAGGTTACAAATAGGATAGCTTCTGAAGAAAAGAAAAATAAATTATTGCCAAATTTTTTCTTCCAAAATTCAGAAGTCCCATGCTCTTTTTCCCCTACAAATCACCTTCATTCTATACGGAAACCAATATTTTATAAAAACCAAAACCAAAAAGTTTAAACTTTCTTCATAATATTTTTCAATAGCTCCATTTTTCTTTCGTCCATAATTCTGAAAATAATGTTCTAGTCTTTACCAGAAGACCCTCTTTTGACACTGCAAATCCCTGATAATAAATTCAGCATGAAAAATACCTAGAGGTCAATAGTGGGCCCAGCTTCAGGTTTTGAAAAGAGTTATCAATAAAAAATGACCACCTAGGTCGGGTGAGATGTAATAAGTGGCACAAACTCGGGCACAAATATGGGATTTGGGGCTCTGCCTTTGCACTGTTTTAAAACTGAAAACCCAAAGCACAGTTTTAGTAGGATAGCTTTGTTAAATGAATTCCCTGATTCAATCCTGAATCCGCATCAAGTTGGCTACGTCAGTTAAAACGATCTTTGAAGGTTTTCTCCTTTTCTATTTTGTTTTCTTCAGCTTTTTGTAACTGGATCGATTTTAGTGATTTTTTTTCTCTGACACTATTCTGTGTTTTTTAATGGTTTAGAGTGAAATAATTGTTAGAGTTTACAATTCATCACTACTGGAAAAAAAAATAAAAAAAAAATATAGAGAAAATCTGTATTTTGAAGTCTTATATGGGGTAATTGAGGCTACAAAAAAAAGAAGAAAAATAGTCAAACAAAGTCTTTAAAAGTTATGCATTCTTTTGCAAATCAAGATCAATCAAAATAAAAAATGCTTGCTTGACAAATCGTTCACATTCATTCACAGAGAAGAAACAAAAACAAAATTGTGTATTCATTTCTTTAAAAAATGTAAAGAAAAAAAAATCACCCGTCCTTGAAAGTTATTTGTTGCAAATTTTTACGGGTTCGCTGATCGAAAGAGGTTGAGGGATTGAGAATCAGCTCTCAAACATCACGACCCATCGACTGTAGTGGCGCCATCTACTGACTTTAGTTATAAGCAAATACATAATCTCTTTATCTGCTTTATTTAATCAAATAGTGAGTTAAAACTTCTCTTATAGTGAGAAATTGGCACATCAACTGAAAATTTTCCATAAACTAAATAAAATATCTTCAATTTTTTCTTTACAGACAACGTCAATTTAACATTCGAGGAAACCGTTGTAAAGCAAGTGCAACAGTTTTTCTTTAACTCTAATTTCATAATATGTATATTTTCGTTTAAAAAAATCTTGCAATCTAGACCTGACTCTTTTCCCCGACAGCAGTTTTCTATTTCATTTTCTCTATGATTCTAGTTCGACAATATTTTTCTTGGCTCACAGTTAATTTAGGCCCAAAATCTTTCACAATCTCTTGCGTCGGAAAAACCTAACAAATTTATAGACATTATTTCTACGAAAAAAAAAATATGTATTCAACAATGTGTTTTTGATAACTCAATGGGGCATCCCGTCTTGCTGGAACAAAAACTTCTTGACCTTGGAATTTCCGCTATTTGTTACAAATCATATGAGGATTGGTTTCTGACGCATACATATATATTATTCACTCAGCCAAATTGTGCCCTTGATTTTTTATAGTTTCATACGCTATATAGAAACAGGAACAAAAAACCTAATTTTGCTTTCCAATGTCAGGGGATAAAAGAAAGAATGAATTTTTAAGTCTTTGTTGCATTTTTTTAAACCTTGAGCTTGTAAAGAACTGTTGAAGTGCGACGAATTAGTGGGCAGTTTTCGCCAGATGTCTATTAACATGCATTTCTTGAAGTATTCTCCTTTTTTTTCATAGAGGAGCAAAATTAGACGTTGCTTTGACAACTAATGTTCAGCAGACCATATAAATGCTAATCCATAAAAAGTTACAAAATTACATTTTATCAGTCATTATATCGCTGCCATTTTTTCCTTTAATGGTACCAAAAAAAATCAGAAGGTTATCTGTCACTAATTTCGTTCAGAACAACGCAGGGCTTTTTTTTTTTTTTGGACAGCATTTATTTTTATAACTTGAATTAAGTAGTGAGGAAGTAAGTGCGTATGTACACACAGAATGCATGCTGACAGGCCCGTCATTTCAAACCTTTCCACGACGGGGGAGGGGGGGGGGGTGGAGTGGGCAAAGGATACCATTTCAATGCATGTTTTAAGAAAACAATACAAACATTAGAATTTGAGGGTGTAATTTAAAAGTAGTTGACAAGCTTCATTTATTTTGGAAATTATTAGCATGAACGATAGTACAACTCAAATTCAAAACAGAATTGCAATGGCCAATATATGTATATTTTAATGAAATACAAAAATTTATGAAATCAAATTTAGTCAAAATGAAAAAAAAAGTTACACTGGATAAAACAGAATATAAGATTTGCATTAATATATGCACACGTAAAACTTGGTTCATGTCTCGAACAGTAGATCATAAATATCTTCGAAAGGAAGATTTTAAGAATTATTTTTGGAAGCAGCAGGCACGACGAGAGGCCATGTCAGACTAGTCGGAAAGTAGGAGCCCGATCTTGTGGCAATTCGGCTCGGAGTAGGAGTGGTGTAAATTTTAAAAGTTTTATGGGGGCAACCCCGCGACCCAAATGACAAGGAGTCCGCCTTGGCTCTCGGCGTCCCTCCTTGGTAGAATTAAAAAGAAAGAAAAAAGGACATGTATTTAAGATCATATCTGGGGGAACTCTATCGCGCAAAAACGAATTCAACATCATTAACTTCATCAAATTACAACGAAGAATGAACGAATTAAATGGACAGGATACGTTATCACAATGAATGAAGACCGCATCACTAAACATATTCGGATTCGCACATTTCCCTAACACACACACACACGCACATATATATATACATATAGACACAAATACACGCATAAAAATATTTAACATAGAAGATGTTTTTTGTCATGTTTTTTAATGATTTCACTGTTGGACTGTTATTATTTTCATTTTTATTTCTTATCTTTTCATTCACCTTGTAGTGGTGAGGATAACAGGAGAGTGTCCCCTTAAGTCGGCTGTGGATCATCCATAATTTCAGGGGGTCCAGGGGTTTCTCCCGCGGTAAATTTTTTGAAAAATATATAGAAAATCTGTATTTTGAAGTCTTATATGGGGTAATTGAGGCTACAAAAATATGAAGAAAAATAATCAAACAAAGTCTTTAAAAGTTATGCATTCTTTTGCAAATCAAGATCAATCAAAATAAAAAATGCTTGCTTGACAAATCGTTCACATTAATCGACAGAGAAGAAAAACGAGAGAGAAGAAAAGAGAAGCACATCGTCATTTGCTGATATCGGCTTTTAGTCTAGTTTGTTTTTGATCACTCCCCCCCCCCCTTTCATCAAATCCCCTACTACATAAAAACTGTATAAAATTATTTAAAAGAAATGGTGTAGAGATTCAGAAAATAAAAACGAAAGAGTCTTTTCTGGCTATTTGGACAATTTATACTTTATTTTCTTGATAAGAGTCAAAATTCAAGAACTTTTTAAGGAATTTCGAAAACTTAAATTATTTTCAAAGACTCTAGAACAGTTGAAGTTGTTCAAAGCACTTTAATTGCACTTTTCAGAAGTTGATTGAACGGTCTTACAAAATAATTATAACTTTGTAAGAAACACCCGTTTTAAGTTAGAAATAAATGTAACGAAATGTTTCTCAAAGCAAACAATTTTTTTTATTCAATCACAAGTAGTGCAAAAAATGAAATAGAGTAGAGTAAGTGTTATTTTATTTCTCATTTTAAGATATTAACAGTATGCAGTAGAAATAAGATAAAAACAAGCAATAACAAAAGAACTTCCAAAATACTGAATTCGGTATTAAATAAATGGCAAGACATGGAACATATCAGTCACAAAAATTTTATCTTGAAAAATATGCTACACAAACGCGAGAATCATGATTTTTACATTTTTTACTCAGGATGTATCAAGGAGCTGAATTTGACACATCTTGGTAACCAGATACTAGCCTAATCGGAAACTAGGGTCCCGGCCCTTGGGGAGTCCTCGACTCGAAATCGGTGCAGTGCAAGTTTTATATAAGAGAATTAGGGGTAGGAGGGTAGGGGCGAGAAACGACACCTATTGGCCCGAGCCTGAAGTGGGCCCAATATTTTTAAAACTAGGGTTGAAAATAGGGGAAAACAATATGGAGGGAGCCCGAAAAAGTCATTTGTGACGAGCCCCAATATTTCTGTTCGCGCTCCTTCAAGTATGCAGCAAATGAGAACTAGAATTGCTTTTTCTGTATTTCTTGAAATTTTTCAATCGTTTAGTAGTTACAAAATTAAGAATAAAAAAACTTTATTTTCCTTTTCTGACATTAGAAATTATATTTAAAAAAAAAATTCTTCTGTTTCACGGCACAAAACATTTCAGGTTTCAAGGGGAGGAGCGTGCCCCCCTCCCCCCACCTGGATACGGCCCTGTTGCCGGAGTCCTCCGTTGCATTTGAAGAGAGCATTAGGAGAATGGACAGCCCTGCCAAGCCCTACACTGGGCTGTCGAGTAACTGAAGAAGGAAAGAAGGATTTTGAATAAATTTGTGGCTGTTGTGCCTTCAAGAAGACTAGGACGGATTTTGCAATAAATTTTTCAATTCTATTTATGTTTCATAGATTTGTTGAAAATATTTAAATTAGTTCACTTGCGATTATAACTTTCGAATTATTTGTTACCCATATTTACTATCAATCTGCCATGGCAAAAATTATAACAACCCAGATTTTTACAGCAGTCAAGAAAAGGGGTTCGCCTAAAAGAAACGTGATTTTGTTCAGCCACTTGAACTTCTTACTGCGTAGTAAAATTTTGCAATGTGGAAGCGGAATTGTATTGTTTTATGTTGTAGTTAAATTACAACATCAGTTTTCTTCCATTGAAAAAAACCCCGCACCTGCGAGTTTTCATTTGACAACATAAATAGTGGTTTCTTCAATGAGGAAAATAATTGAATGTACTTACGCCTCACAAAATCTCTTAACGAACTTCTTAAATGAACTTGCAGAGAAAAGTGTCAAAAACGTTTCTATCCACCAGAAGGGTACAAAGGGATTATCCATGCATTAAACTGTTTAAACTTTAAGCACAGAGTAAATGCTCTCCAATCCTCAAAAATAGCAATAAAAATTAATGATAGTTTCTGAGGGAGAATTTGTTTGCACTAAGAGACATGTTTGAGGACATAAAGTTTAACTGCCACGAAATTTATGACTTTGTTTCCGATTTTATAATCTTTCTCTCTTTCTAGACATAGTCGTTCCGTTTCCTAGACGTTATTTCGCCATAAAGCATTTTTGATTCCAACCACACTTTATAACAAGAGTATAGAGCAAGATACTATGTTATTGTTGGCGAGTGCTTAGTCAACACGAACAGAGACGGGGTGCCATTGCCTTGAGAAACTTGGTTTCTTTTTTACCGTCCTCGAATCGGACAAAGGCATTAGGTGATTCTGCTCCAAGACCCTATGCAAAACTCCAGTGTGTACCCACCAAGAGTTGCACAAAAGTTTAGAAGAGAGGAGTAAAATTACGTATTAAGTACTGAATAAAGAAACTTGACAAATGAAACACTAAATATATTTCAATTATCACTTACTATTTCTTTAAGTACCTTTTCTTAAATGGATAAGAGTAATAGTTATGTTTGCTTTAGTTTTGTCTGTATGCATATTCTCCTTGTTCTCCATGCAAATAGCCACTAAAAGCAGCTGCGCCATCATACCCTTGCACTACCCAAAAAAAAAAAAAAAAAAATCACTGTTAAAATTGTACCTTTTACGATTCTAAAATAAGTTTCTTGAAAACTGTCTCAGTAAGGTTCACAGTTGGCAAAAAGTCCAAAAAGGATTCTCACGTGCATCTCTTTTCTCCAAGACCATCATTTGGGTGATCATTGGGAAGGGGGTCAATTGATCCCCTCTGGATTTCAGAAACATAACGAAACTAGGCATTTTTGCACGGATTTTTTTTTTTTTTTTTCTATAAAATGTATTGAACGCAACCCGTTGTATCCCTCCCCCCCCCCCCCCACACACAGAAAATTTTGAAAAGACGGACCTGTTTAAAGCTTTTCTATATGTCTGTAGTTTCATCAGCCATCACTGAAACATTCTGCAGCATTTACTTTTTGAACTATTGATTTCTTCATTGTATTCCAATATGAATTGAATGATTTGATATTAACGGACTTGTATATTGTACATTTTCCGAACCTGACTCCAGATAGCTTTTAACTATTACTGAATCGTCAGAAAAAAATCTAAATGTTAATAAAAAGCAAAAATTTAAACCATTGTCATTCTTTCAACTCTCATTCACATTCTTCATTTTTCCAAAATCATGAGTCACTTTGAGTGCAATTTTCGATGTCCGCAATGTATAATCGTTTGTATAATGTACAGATAGATAGGAATTTCCTCTTTCTGCAGCTGCTTATGAAGCATTCTTACTAGAATGTTAGCTAGTTTTTCCCTCCCCTTTTTTCTATTTCAGAAATCAGACGAGAACTAAAAAACATATCACTATCTTCTAAGTATCTTCATATACACTCATGTTTGGGAAAATTGCAACACCAAGAAGGAATTATGCAAATGAACTGAAATGATTAGAATTACAGAGATATCGCGCATGCGTGGTCCGAGTTACGCCCTCTAAACTGCGGCGTAGACGTTGTATATAAAAAAGGTTTTTTGGAATCACTGTATAATTATCTGCTGGTAAGTAAGCCTCGTCCAAAACGCAGGGCGTCATAAAAAACTAGCAACGGATTTAGAATGGGGCCGCATGATCTGCATGGGTGGAGGTGAATTTACGTATAGAGAAATCAGGACCCGCATGTGGCGTAATGACTCAAACTGTGATGCGCATTTGTAGAAGATGGACAAAGGATGATGAAATTAGCCAAAGGAATCGCACCAGAACACGCAACTGAACAACGCCACGGGACCATCGACAGCTCACCCGTTTTGCCGCTATGAATCGTATTGCGTCCTCTAGTATGCCAGCACAACGTTGGATTATGGCTACAGGTGTCACATTTGCTGCGTCCACATTTGCTGCGTCAGGTCTTGCATGTAAGGATTCCCCCATAGAGGATTCCTTTCACCCTCAACCGTCGTTGCTTCCGTCTTCAATGGGCCCTCCAAGCCCAATGGCGTGAGGACTAGCAACAGATCGTCTTTTGGATGAGTCCAGATTTAATCTGCACTGTAATGATGGATGTGTACGCGTCAGACGTAACACATGAAAACGTCACCTTCCAGAGTGTGTAATCCGACGTTATTCCGGCATAACTCCAGACGTCATACACTGCAAAAAAAATCCGGAAACGTTTCTGAGGGTTTGGGGTCAAAATGTCGCCACCGAAATGTCGCGGGACAAAATGTCGCGGCCAAAATGTCGCCGTTCCAAAATGTCGCCGGGCCAAAATGTCGCCTGTCCAAAATGTCGCCTGTCCAAAATGTCGCCGGTCCAAAATGTCGCCGGGCCGAAATGTCGCCGGGCCAAAATGTCGCCGGTCCAAAATGTCGCTGGTCCAAAATGTCGCCGGTCCAAAATGTCGCCGGGCCAAAATGTCGCCGGGCCAAAATATTGCCGATCCAAAATGTCGCCGGGACAAAATGTCGTCGGTCCAAAATGTCGTCGGTCCAAAATGTCGCCGGCCCAAAATGTCGACGGGCCAAAATGTCGACGGGCCAAAATGTCGACGGGCCAAAATGTCGCCGGGCTAAAACGTCGCCTGTCCAAAATGTCGTCGGGCCAAAATGTCGTCCGGCCAAAATGTCGCCTGTCCAAAATGTTGTAGATCCAAAATTCGTTTATTCAGTTGGTAAGAAAAATTTAAATGTACAAAAATGATGTTTAACACCAAATTTGCAGAATAAATGGTTACTGCCTTTAATGAATGTCTCCGTTAAAAATGGGACTGGACTAACTGAATTTCATGATAAATTCTAAAAAGATTATTCCGTTTTGATTCGCAACTCTCGGCTGTTTTTCAGAAAACAAATAGAATACAAGCGTTACGTTATCTTATTTCTTGTGACTCGCTATCTACCAACTGTAAAACGTTCTGACGACGTTCAGTTCTGACGTTCGCTAAATTATTTTAAACTTTTCTTCAAGAATAGTGTGCGTTTGTATGTGACCGATTTTTTGGGGACATTCTACGTCAAAACCTGTTGTAAGAATTCGAACGATACCCGCAAGTACCCATATATGATTTAGGGCTGCGTGGTTTTTTGCGTCAATTCGTTCAAGATAGTGGAGTAACTGAACGTTTTCATCGATATGCGTGACTGTCATTGCTCAAAAAATGATGAACGGAATCAAATAAAACGTTAGGAAGCAGCAGGGGGACAGATTTTGGACTCAATAACACCAGAGGGTGGAGCAATCGAATGTTTTTTCCTTTCTTTTTTAATATCTGTGATTGATATATCTCAAAAAGTAATACAGTAGACCCTCGTTTTCAGCGGGTTTATTTTTCGCGGTTTCGATTATACGCGGTTGAAGATTTGACACCTTTATTTTATTTACGCAGATGAGTTTCGGTTTTACGCAGATGCGGCAATGCAAACAGGTAACATTTTCCTCTCTTTCAAAACCCAAGCTCCTAAAGATTGCAGATTACACGTAACTAACTGCATTTTGGCGTGCTAATAATCAAACTTGGGTCCTTTGAGACATTTTATGCGATTGGTTCCAGAGCTTTTTCCATCAGAAGTAAAGTGATTAAACTCACACAGTTCAGAACTCACTGGAAGAAGAACTTTTAGGAGTGACAAAGGAGGTCAAAACCAACGCGGATACCGACTCCGGTGACACACAACCAAAAACGCTCATATTGAAAATTTTCGAACCATCAGTAGACAATAGGAATGATCTTTCTGATTTGTTAGTGAAAGAAGATTCTATCATGGAAATGACGCAAGTGATCATGGATGAGTTAATGCTAAGCAAAGAATTGGAGGAAAAATTCGTAATGACTACCAAAAAACTATCATAGTCAGCTCTTCTTCATAAACAGAACACGAAATTAGTTTGTTTTCTTTATGCATATTGTGCATAAAAATTGATATAAGTACACATTAAACTTATTATACAATTAGTCATCACTAGAATGAAGTATTTTTTTTAATCTACCGAACCTAATTCCTATTTTGACACTAATATTAGGTCTCAATTTACGCGGTTTCGATTTACGCAGCATTTCCGTGGAACATAACCCCCGCGTAAAACGAGGGTCTACTGTACAAGGGTTAAGACAAAATTTGGTCTACAGGTATATCTTAAAGGGCGAGTTGCTCATTTATTTTTGGCTTCAGTCATCCCAAAAGGATGGATCACTGAATAATTTTTATCGTTTTATGTGACTGCTATATCTCAAGAAGTAATGCGAGGATTCATACAAAAATGTAGTATACAAGTGAAATTAAACAAAAACAAGCCTTATTTTCGTTCTAAGTTGAGTTTCGTAATCGTTTACGTGAGTCAGTGTAATTAAATAAACAATGAAAAATATACTGAATTTATATATAAGAGGTTGAGCATGATATCAATAAAATCTAAATTAGCCGTGTATTCCTTCCATTTTTGTAGCACTTTAACTAGCGTGAGTGTTAAATAAAAACTGAGTTTGCATTCTTATATAATTTGCGTAGTAAAAATTCACTAATTAAAACAGCAATTTTTTCTGAGAGAGAAAAACTTATTTGTTTATTATTATTATTATCAATATTCTTTTCTTTCTGAATTACCAAGCTATATTGAGCTGGAACTATTACTTTTTGAAACTCATTTTAAAAATAAGTCTAGGTCAAAATTGATCTGAATAATCTCATTGATATCAGTTATTTCACCCTACATTATGAAATTTTTTCTTTTCTATTTAAAATTGGAAAATGTGATTAGCTGACAAGCGCTACTTCGCATGCATGAAAGTATCCTCTTGAAAACCTTCAATAAAATAGCTGTTCTGAAATTGTCCCTTGATGTTCTATCGAATATATAAATTTCATGAATGTTGAGAATTGAAAATATTTGTCATCGCGTAGAGTCGTTTTTCAAAAATCTGAGTGTAAGACACCTGTTTTAGCAGTTACTGGTTTCATTGATTTCAAAAGATTTGACGGTGAGCATTTCGACGTAATTTCAGAATTTTACTCATAAGAGATAGGAGTTCCCACGGCAGTTTTGATCTTACTTTAACCAACGTATATCTCACTGAAAACGTAGTTTTTTTTTTTTTTTTTTTTTACAGTTCTTAGGGTAATGTTGATAAATCTATGAGAAAATTAAATTTCATTAAGATACTTTTCTATTTTATTTCCACCCTGGCCCGTGATTTCGAATTTTTCCAGTGAAAGGGGAAAGGGAGGATAACGGGCGTATGTATAACCAATGCAAATTTCATAAGATTGCTATAAAAACCACTCCCACTTGTATATAAAAAAAATTCAAAGTCGAGGGCCATTCCGCCTGATCCCCTAAATGACTGACCTGTCGCTACCGTAATAATATGCTAGAGTGAAGGAGTTATTTGTTTTTACTTCATTACGCCAAAAAATACAAACCGCCTATTCTCTTGCCATATTCAAATTGCGCCTCACTATTCTTTCATTCGCGTTTAGAACAGTTTAGTTTTACTTCCATACCAATTTTTTGTCTGAATCCTTGCGTTACATCTTGATCCTTTATGTTACATCTTGAGTATTATTATTAATCAGATTAAACGAGAAAGAGAATTCCGTTGCAGCAGCCTTTCACATGTTTACGTTTGTTATAGTATACAGAAAAACGTATGTTTTTCTGAAAACTATTAATTTTCTGGAATTAATCTGATGTTTACGAATTAAGACAGGAGAAAACGTTCGGAATTTTTGAAGGAACTTACTTTGAAAGGCAATTAATATTCTTTCGCAACTTTTATGCTGGAAAGCATCGACGTACATTTAAATTTTTCATACAAATTGAACTAGCGAATTTTAGGCCGGCGACATTTTGGACCGGCGACATTTTGGGATGGCGACATTTTTGACTGGCGACATTTTGGGCCGGCGACATTTTGGACCGGCGACATTTTGTACTGGCGACATTTTGGAACGGCGACATTTTGGACTGGCGACATTTCGGGCCGGCGACATTGTGGACCGGCAACATTTTGGACTGGCGACATTTTGGGCCGGCGACATTTTGGGCCGGCGACATTTTGGCCACGACATTTTGTCCCGCGACATTTTGGCCGCGACATTTTGGGCGTATACCGTTTCTGAGTATATCGTGCAGCTGCGGTTCATGAAATTTTCAAAAACGTTTCTGAGTATTTCGGAATTCTCTTTCTATAATGTCCAGAAACGTGTCTGAATATTTCGGAATCCTCTTTCAATGTTTCTGAGTATTTTGGAATACTCTTTCTGTAATTTTCAGAAACGTTTCTGAGTATTTCGGAATTCTCTTTCCGTAATTTCCAGAAATGTTTCTGAGTATTCTGTGCAGCTGTGGTTCATAAAAGTTTCGAAAACGTCTCCGAGTATTTCGGAACTCTCCAAACAATTTTCAAAAACGTTTCCGAGAATTTCAAAATTCTTTTTCCGTGAATTTTTCTAAAATATAATTCTTTACTATAGTATTGCATACCATATCAGTTTCAGTTCTTTCATATCTAACAGCAATGAAACAAGCAATTTTAGAATCATTCGTGGATTTTTTTTTTTTTTTCTGAATTTCTAATGACAACTAGCATGGTTAACAGCATAACATATGCACAGTTATAAATTTTTGAAAACTTATAAAATAATATAGTAGTTTCATTCCTAATCACAAAATCGTCAGGGGAGGGGGGGGGGACTTTCTCAAAAGTGGGATTGTTTGTTAAACAATCTTAAACTTCAGTTTTTCTCTCAATATTTTCAAGACAAAATTATCAACATATTCTATTTTTAATGCAGAACTTAAAAACATATCTTGTATCAAACTTGATAGCTTTTATTTTCGGATAAAATTTGACAGAACTTACCTTCCCTTCGCGTCAAGTCGATTTCTCTGACGAACAAAGTGAACCGAAAAGTGCAACAGAGAAATTGGTGAATTTAAATATGACACCAAGTCCTCCTGTTGGAACCATTCGGGTTGATTCTTCTGTTCTTGCCCTTTTTCAGTTCATCACAAATATAAATATTTAATCAAAATAGGTTACTGATTTTATTTTTACAATGTGCGCAAGATGCATTATATATTTTATTTATTAAAACATTGAATTCTATTCATGATTACTCTATTTCATATATACGAGATTCCCCCCCCCCCACATAGCATAAGAGTGATGGTGAACCCATAAAATGCTATAAAGCGCCCCCCTTTTAAAAAAAAGAAATCCCTGAAAATGTCAATGGCAGTCTGCGTGGTGAACGCCCCTCGTCTTCTCCCCATATGTACATTGTATATTAATAACATAGTATTTAAAAAATGATCACTTTTAAAACAGTGACATGAAATAATATTTATTTTTATTTCGGCTTGTAAATGCAGCTGTTCCATTTTTGCCACTGACTCATTCCTCCCGACTATCCTATATTAAACTAGTTATATCCACGAAGGAAATGTTATTTAACGAACAACTAATGTCAAGGAATTTTTTATTGTCAACCACATTTAACAAAATGAATAAGCACATGAATTAATTGCATAACTATGTTGCTTACTAATAGATAACTGGGCCATTTTCTAATGGTATAAATATTTTTAAATAAATGAATAAATTATAATAAAAAAGATAAATAATACTGGCACATTTTTTGTGAAGCATATTACAATACTAAAAAAAATTTGCATTACCATATTTTTAATGAATTAAACAATTGATTTTTTTTTTTTTTTTTTGAACCGATGTATGTATATCCAAGTATTTCGAAATAACTTTTCTGTGATTGCTTTTCAAATATAAATCTTATTTCTTTTACGTAATTAATCAGTTTCAATTGGTTACAACAAATAGTACACTGCGCACATAGGTATGTAGGATAACTTTAAATTAATTCGATAAACCCAAAAACAGTTACAATTAGAGCCTCATCAAATGCAAATCAACAAAAATATAAATGTATATAACAACATGCTTTAAAATATTCATTAATACTTACAAGTGAACATGAGCGGAAGAAAATCTAAGTACCTCCATTACAACTGGATAAGTAATCCAAAGGGTTTCGTTTCATTAAGTATAAAAACGTATGTTGAAACTATTCACGCTTGAACACACAATTTATGTAATCATGGTCGCACCGGAAGTTGTAAAGAAGCAAATCGTTATTAACTAACTTAATAGCTGCGTACATCGTCTAAAAAATCAAGGGCAGCCCAAAATGCAAAGGCGTAAATTTAGTTTCGACACAATTTACAGCTCTCTAGACATGAAATAACAAGTAATCCAATGCTAAACAGTTGCTGACTGCAGCAACCATAGATAAGGAAAAAAATAAGCTCCCGTTATTTCCGACTCACTGGCGCCAGTGTTGGAAGGATAAAATACATTTCGAAGCATTGCGCCTCACTTCCGCTTCTAGATTTTTTGAAATAACAGAAAGCTTTCTGAATAATGAGGAGTTCGCTATTGGATGAAGGATTCTTATTATTTCGGAAACGTTTCCGATATACCCAGAAACGTTTCCGAAATTCGTTACAGTGTAGTCTGGAGCGCTATTGAATATCAAGGGCAATCCCATCTACTCCGAATTACGAGTAACCCTCAATATACTTCAGGGATGCTGTTGCCCCGGAGGTACTATTCTTTCTTCAGAACATTATTCGTGCAGTGTTTCAGCAGGAAAATGCACGTCCACAAGTCGCACGTAACGGCCAAGTGTTCTTCGGTGCACGACATGTAACGCTACTTCCTTGGCCAGTCTGTTCTCCGGATATGATGCCCATTGAGTATGTCTCAGATTGCGTTGGTCGGAGACTCGCCAATGTGTCTCATCCGGCAGTGGGTACGGATGAACTTTGGCGTCAGATAGAAGCCTTATGGGATACGATGCCAAAACATGTACAGGCTCTCACACCTGCGCGGGGTAGTTACATTCGATATTAATTTACGTCTGTTATTTTATTTTATTTATCTGTAATTTTGATCGTTTAGTTGTTGCACTGAGTAAAATGAAATAAATTTTATTCCTTTTCAATGAGTCTATCATGTTGTTGCAATTTTCACAAACATGAGTGTGTGTGTGTGCGTATATATATATATATATATATATATATATATATATATATATATATATATATATATATATATATATATATATATCAGAGTGGTCCTTATATTTGAAGTTGTAGATATTTTACGCGACGCCACCTCAATTTGTTAAATTATACAAATAAATGATCTTTGCAAACTTTAAGTCAATTCATGAACATTAACGCGCCCCCTAGAGCCCCCTTTTTTGAGTTTCGAAGAAAAAATTGCGGATTTTCTCATTTGTATGTAAAAATATTCTTAAGTTTCATATTTAAAGTACTTTTGAACCTCAATAGATGTTGCTACTTTAAGACCGACAAATCTCTCACTTTCATTCTGTAAAATTTTACGTGTTACTGAGGGTACACCAATGGCCTCGGGTTAGGCATACCGCTGTTCTGCGCTCGTTTCAAACCAAGCGGCAGAGGATTATTTCTATCCACCAAGATGGACACAAGGGATTCTAAAGATCATTAATGAATGGCCTAGACCATTAATGAATGATCTTTGATAACAACAAATTGCCTCCTCTAGATTTTGGGGGTGTTGATTTACAAAATTTCCTGTGTATGTATTAGGTGTGACAAATAGGGTGCAAGGTTTCAATGCTATAAATATAAGTGATGGCAATTATATTTTAATTTGTTGTTCTTTAGTCATAAATATACTTAAATTTTTATGCAATTTTTAATTCTTAAAATAAAAATTTTGAAAAATCCTCGATTATTCTAACATACTGTTTTTTCCATATCTGAAATATAAATTTAAAAAATTCCAAATCGGAATAATGTAAAAATCTATACTTTAAATTAATTCCATTTTAATTTCTTCCATTTCAGTACAAAGTCCTTTATCATCCAATTCTTCTTGCAATTTACAAGATTTAGAAACCGAAATGGGTATCTATCCTAACTGTTGATCCTTTTTTCTATATCTGGTCTACCACAACGGAAAAAAGTAAGACAGTCATTTTAGGAGATTGAAGGAACGAAAATGTGGTCAACAATGAACGCCATCTACTGAAGTTCAGGGTTAATTCACTGGTGTTAGCGTTAAAATTTCAACTATCAAAATATCACCAAACAGGCAATGGCTTCATTCAAATGTAGAAGCAATTTTTAACCGTCACATCTTGACGGACAGTTTTCTAGTATTTTTATAAGTGTCAGAAAATATTCATCAAAGAAGTATTGACGGGGAAAGACTCATGCATGACACCGATTTGGTGGTGATTGCGCCTCCTATTTCATCCCATCCTCAATCAAACGTCCCGTTGTAGGATGTAATATCAAAATCATCGTTGTAGGGTGTAATATCAAAATCATATCTACAACTACTTTAAAACATTTTCTATTAAGTAGGATTACTTGGCTTATTGTGTTTTTTGATGATAAAATTGTTTTCAATCTTGATTATTGTCAAGGCGAGTCGCAGAAATTCCGTTGTGGTGGGTTTCTTCTCTTTTGGTTTCCGAAAAATAGATTTGTGTAATAGGGTGGAGTGAAAAAAAAAAACGAAATTGAGAAAAAAAAAGTTGTAAAGCTTGTGTGCGGAAAACTTGCCTCTTACCAGTTTATTTATCATACAAAATTTCAGCTAAATCAAATAATATTTTTAGCTGCTCATTTGACTTCAAATTTTAAGTAATTTGCTTGATTTTTCTCTGAACTGGCGAAAATGGAATGATAAAATATAATGACATCTCATTTGAAACTTCGAATGTTTGTTATGAAACTCTTGATAAATTAATACTTAATATAAAGTTATTTGTATCACTTAGGTTATGGTGAAATTGCTTTCAAACGTGCATTAAGTGCGCTAATCGCACATCCTCTGTCTGCGCCTTACTTTGCGTTCACTGTTATCAACTGCGTTCTTTGTTCTAGTTGGTTGCCTCTCTCTCTTTTAAAGCAGTATATTTAGTTTGAACTATCTCAAAGCAATAAATTATTACTCCAAATGTAAAGGAAGACGCTGTTTTTACATATAAACAACTTGAAAGAGAAAAAAACTATAAGTCAAGATTTTTCTTCTGCATCGTAAATGAGAATTAAACTTCCAAATGTAGATAGGATGCACGACTCAGATAGATCAACGTCAATTCTAATCAATACTGCTTGAAAAGATAAATGAGTTTAGTAAGACCTCATCTTTATTATACTGTTCAATTTTAGTCTCCTTATCCAAAGAAAGATATTTCTTCCTTGTAAAGAGCTCAAAGAAAAGCTTCTAGGCTACGAAGGACAGTCCAATGGGACATGATTCAGTTGCTTAAATTTATCATTGTGAAAAATGTTAATGGGTTAAATTTTTGCACAGAAAGTAGGAAAAGAGGTCATTGTTTTAAGCTATTAAAATCTGAGGCTAATGTGGAAATAAGGAAAAAATATTACTTTAGTAGAGTTGTGGACACTTGGAACAACTTATCGGAAGCGGTTGTAATGAGTAAGTGGGTAGATAGCTTTAAGAGGGCCATTGATCTTTATTGGGGCCTAATAAACTGACCTAGAAGCAGCCTAGCTGGGCCCAGAGCCTCTGGTCGTTACAATCGTAATTGTATTTTAATAATTGACGAAGAAGATTCCTCCAAAGAAGTAGATCGTTGTAAAATCAGAATGAAAAGAAAAAAAAAACCCTTTGGCTCAAAGAAAAATGAGGAATAACACTTTTCAGAAGAGTGTGCTGTACTTTGACGGTCGAAGGAGCAATATTTTGATTCAAATTAAGGAATAACAAAATAAAACTAGAAAGAGAGACAACAAAAGACGAATTTGTGTTACTCTCATAACTTAAATCACATAATGATATCCTTGTCATTCCTATGTCTGGTAGCTCTCATAACATTAAAATAAGCGTATTAACTTTTTGAAAGAACAATATTGATGCTTTTAAGTTACGCGCAATCGGTTATGCGCGCACAGTGATCGGTACAAGTTTTAACAGTGGAGTCATAAGGAAAATTGAGAATTCTAATGGACGTTCTTTACAATTGTTTACTTATGAATTTCATACAAATGAATTCCAATTACCCCATCTACTGCAACATTTGAATGGAAATAACCGCTGGACCGAAAAAATATTGTTTAGAAATTGGGGAAAAACTAGAGTCCTGTGAAAATATGGCTGTAGTTAAGTTTTAAAAAGGTAGATGCATCCTTGGCAGAGGTAGCGCCTGATGAACTTAGTGCGAATCAATGGTATGTCTACAAAATGGAATGTAACTTCAGACGAAAATATTTCGTTCTGCTTGTTATGAAAGAACACAGTCATTGTAGAAGGTTAACGACAACAAATATAACTTTTCGGTTACATATTTC